>NC_062998.1:32559657-32862687 GCF_023078275.1 Leguminivora glycinivorella
TTAAACCAATTTTGCCACCTAATGAAAAACAAATATTTCACCACACCTAACACAAATAAAATAGTAACTGTAAAACATCATTCTAAATAAAATCCATCAATTTATTAAATAAGTATTCATGATTCAAAATCGTCGTAGGTAAAGTCTTTCAGCCAGCTTTAGGCACTGGTCCCACCGCGAGCTAGTAAGCTATGAGCTATCGGCTATAAAAACGAACAAAAGATAATCACTACCGTGTAAATAAAAGAGATACGGCGATGTTTATAGTTACTCGCCCAGCGGTGAGCTATCAAAATCGCCGTGTCTCTTTTATTTGCATGGGAGTGCTTATCTTTTGTTCGTTTTTGTAGCCGATAGCTCATAGCTTACTAGCTCGCGATGGGACCAGTGCCTTAACCATCACGTTAAAATTTGTATGTGTGTAATGTGTGTAATCACTTTGTGCTCTTGTGGATAAAATGCAATTTTGCTATCCGTTTTTGAAGAATAAACAGAGCTTTTTATTGTTTACCTAGCCTTAACTTACTACGTTTATCATGTTTTAGCCGGCCCGACGCTTCATTCATGTGGTTTTTAAATCCACTGAAATCGATCAGATACATCGTGTGGCACAACTACAAATGGACCATATTGAAAGCGACCGTGATACTGCTGGTGGCAATGATGTTCCTACTCTTAATCTACGCAGTACCAGGCTATTCAGTCAAGAAATTACTCGGTGCCTAGGCACTCTTTTGTAAACATTATGTACAAATAAGTAAACAATTAATTTAGGCAATTACTTAGATACCCTAAACTCAACCAGTTGGAAACCATTTTTTTTTTAAAGTTACGAGCAGTTTCGTATGTTCTAAGGTTTTATTAATATTAGCATTAGCAGTGTCAACCTATACGAGTAGGTAATAGGTACGGTGTCAGGCACAGAGATGTGAGAAATACTTAGTTTTTAAATACAAAAATGTTCTTCGTGGTACAGTTGCTATCAGATTTACCGGAAACTGCCAAAGCTCTCACAAATATCGGAACACGCATGACGTCTTGACTATACCGTGTTCCAATATTTGTAACAACTGGCAGCTCCGATATATTTTTTCAGAATAAGTACTTTGTTTTGAATAGTTATCTATTTTTGGGATGAAAAGTAGGTATACTGTACTCTAAATAAAATAAATACTCCTCAGAGAATAGGTCTCCATACTTTAATTCTCTATTGTTCCCTCTCAAAGGTAGGCTTTAAATTTCTTTACCGCTCTAAAGTTTACTTCTAGTTTGAAAATAAAAATAAGTCCCAATAACTATATCAAATGAAATAGGTATGTACTTATGTACTTACATACTATTATTTCGGTATTTAAATACATAATATTTCTGTACCTACTTGCATTTCAAATAAAAGTAGGTAGGTATTTCGAAAACATCTCTGGTCTTGTCGCTGTTCCAACCAGCTCTACGAGTTGGGACTTACACTTAATAAGAATTAATAAAGATAAGTGCTTCGTAATTTTTTGTCTTCAAATTATTAGGTATCGTTATTACATTCTACATATCTTTAATCATAAACAATAAAATCTAAATTCTAATACTGTATGTAAATTTAATTATAAAAAATACTATAAAATCGTTGTTTTCTCTGTGCCAGAAACATTCCTTTGTCTTTATCCGACGTACATAACAGAACTGTTCATTTCTCCTCATTTTATCTCGCTCATCAACAGTTGTTATTGACACGTGGAATCTATCAAGTCTTGATTACCTCAAGTGTACTCTTGAGTCCATAGATATGTGTACGGTTCCCCTTGTTTGGTATTCTTTTTAGCATAATCTATATTGGCATAATTCACCTTTCGCATAATCTGTTATGGCATAGTATAGTTACGCATAATTTGTCTAGGCATATTTTTGTTTGTTCGTTGATATTTCATGCATAAAGGTTATTCGCCGAATGGTTTCTATGCATACATTATTTCTGCATAACATGGTTTAGTCGAAATTTACCACGCAGAATTTTTATCATATGTAATACTACTATATTAATGTTGCAGTTCTAACCTTTTTTTTATATTATAAGTGGGGAAATGCTTTACGCATACCTCCCCGGCGCGGGGACGGGCCGGGACGGTTATGTGGGAGTTGGGACTCCCTGCCGCGGGCTAATGAGACCCCAGGTATACCCACTAAAACCCCACTAAGTTCCACCTTTGTGCTGTAGCGGTGGCCTGCAGGAACGCTTACGCTTCACTACTGCAGCACTACCAGCACCGGTCCGCATCGCGATCTCCGCCTCCGGAGGCACCTGTTTGCCTCGGCCTTTTCAGAGCCGTTATTACGGCCGCCACCTCGGGACCTCAGATTGTACGGATGGCCGGCGTCCCCGTACCTGCCATCCTGAGGTCATGGGCGCCAGAAGATTTTCGGCGCCCAGCGGTGGAAATGGTCTTTGGTTCCACCGCTAACCACGTCGGCCGCAAAGGATAGGGAGAACGGCGCACCGTAATACCGGCACTCCTCTTCCCTTGCGACCCCACCAATGCCGCTACAGCGGAGCGGCCCCGCCAAGGTCGCAGGGGGTAGGGAGAGTGGCGCACCGTTATACCATCACGCCTCTCCCCCTGAGATCCCACCTCGGCTACCGTGGGAGGGCACAGAGCGGCATCCCATACTGCCGGATCTTCCCTCCCACCGCAGTCCTCCCAGACGCGTCTTAAGTGGGCTTTACAAGTCCACTTAGAGCGACCACCTCGGGCCAGCCAGCTCCCCAAACAGGCCGGCCCTGGGTACCTCTTAGCTTCACCGTGGGTGACCAGTCCACGGTTACTAAGCCCCCCAAAATATCAGGACGAATTCTTAATCATGTTGCTAAGAGAGTTAAGTTCATGTATAAAATAAATTTAAAAAAATCCTCGGTGTAAACTTGAATAAGTTTTACTTACTGCATTAACCATGAGATAAGGTATAAAACATACCTACTAGTTTGTTACTCCAAAGATATTCAGAAATAGTGTTATTTTGCGAGTGTCCACTGGAACCGAAAAACTGCGTACCTCCTATAATGGACAAGGAACAATTTACGAAACCAAAATTTAAAAGAAACAATCCTATGTTAAAATAACCCAAACTAATTTTATTTGGGGAATATAAAATTGACTCATTGAGTATCAGTTGGCTTTAAAAGTAAAATTTTAAACTTATTTCACTGTCCATAATGGGGGATCCATTACTGGAGAACTGCCGTCCATGATTGGAGAAAAAACACCTCGTTTTAATTTGTTAACTATGAAGAAACCAATGGGAGTATCTATTCTGCAATACGCTTGAAATGTATAAGAAGGATAAGACATTCAAGTTTTAACACGCTTAGCGGTAGAATTTTTACATGTATGAGTGAAATATCAAAAATAGGCAAAATTTTACCTTAAAACTGTCCATGATTGGGTCCGTTACCTTATTCTGATATTAAGAAATATGCCAAATACAATTATGCGAATTAATTTTATTCATAAAAACAATCGGCGTAAACAGAATTATGCGAACTTATTTTCGGACAAAGTTATATGTATTCGTATTATTTTAGATTATGACAAATAAGTTTTCTGTCAAATTAAATTCGGCGAAAATCGATTATGCGAAGTCTGTTATGCGAAAATCGTTTCGGACAATTAAAGTTATGCCAAATAGAGGGAACCCTTAAAAAACATTACTTGAAAAAGCAATGCAACAAATACCTACTTCGTGTTGTTAGCAATACGGTTTAGTTTTGTCATAGCAATTCAAGTCACATTTTCCCGACATCGACAAAAATTAAAATACCGAGCAAATGTTATTTTTTTATGAAGTGTATGTAGTTTAGGTACTTAACACAGGCGGGGGTATCAAAATTGTTGCCAACTTAGCTTGGTCTGACTCTAAGAACCTACTTACAGATAGCAATATTTAACTGAAATAATACCACAGTAGATATATTAAAGAGTACATCGTACAGTAATGACCCACTCCCGCTCATGCCTGCAGCATGGTACGCGTTCATCTACACAAGCTTATAATTGATCGCCATTGTCCAAGGTGTGATAATAGCCAGCTATAGATATGCGAAGTGTATGCGACGATCGCTTTACCATCAAAGCGATCGTCGCGTGCACGATGGAGAAAGTAAGTACTAGCGGGAGATAAGGTAATGGGTCAAAATGGAACGAAATACTCGAACTTCACCCCCATGTGAAGCCGGGACATTTCAATAGCTTTTTTTTTTACTAGCCCACTGCTGGGCAAATGCCTCCCCTCGCTTGTAGGTGTCAAGACCGCTACGCTTAAGTCATGTGGAACTGGGCTGGACATGTCTGCCGCATGCACCCTGAACGGTGGGCCAAAATGGTTACCAAGTGGGACCCACGGAACACCGTAGAGGGTGCAGGCCGGGGATCAGGCAGACCGAAAAAGAGATGGCGGGATGACTTGGACGCATTCTATCGCTGGCTGGTGGTACACACGTGACACGGTTGATTGGAAGAATTTCAATAGTATACCGGAAATAAATTCGGCATCATCTATATTTATATAAAAACGATACCAACCTTGATGAGTAGTTGAGATGACTACTTTGGTGTTTGCGACATTACACTTAATACACTAAGTAGCTTTTGCCCGCGGCTTCGCTTGCGTTAATTTCGAAAATTTGGAATGATCCATACAAATTTCCACCACTCATTTTAGGGAAGTGGGGGGTTAGGTAGCCTATGTCACTCTCCATCCCTTCAACTATCTCCACTTAAAAAATCACGTCAATTCGTCGCTCAGTTTTGCCGTGAAAGACGGACAAACAAACAGACACGCACACTTTCTTATTTATAATATTAAAATATGGTTATGGATTAATTCAGGTATATCCCTAGGAGTCCCTAAAATGAAAAGGGGTGATATAGGACATCTCAATAGCTACTACATTAAGCGATTTGATCTTAAGAGGGCTTTCATGTGAAAAATAGTGAAATCGCAACCAAGCACTTAATCATACCGTGTGTGGTATCAAATTAAAGGGCTTTTTGAGTAGTTTACAAATATATAACATATAATAGGACATATATTGATTTAGACTAACACGATTTGCACTCATACTTTTAAAACAAAACGTCGGGCCAAATATAAATGTAAGTGTTTACGCGATTAAGTCCCGTTTTGTTCTAAAAGTATATATAATAGGACTTTTTCTACTTGGTCTAACAAAATATGAGAAAATGTCTAGAAGTGGTAATAATTGTGACGGTGAAGGCTTGTTTTCAGCTCTTATAATCACTGAGGCATAAGAGCAATTTAAGTAAACGTTGCAGATTAATTTAGTACGAAAATAACTTCTATGTCAGCCATTCTCAAAGTGTGCTCCGCGGACCCCTAGGGCTCCGCAAAGCCTCTCTGGGGGCTCCGTGTGAATTTTGGGTACCTGATTTGCAACTTCAACTCTCTTCCATAAAACCAAATATTCACCAATTGATAAAAAACTCACATTAGAATCTAGTGATTAGATTTTACTATCATGATTGCTTATTAAAATAAAGATTGCAATAAAATAAAAAAATTAAGGGTTCCGTCAGATGTTTTACTTTCTAAAAGGGTTCCATGGGAAAATAAGTTTGAGAACCGCTGTTCTATGTTATGTTCATTTTCAAAGAAATTGTCACTTAATTTTAGGTTATTTCTGAAAAAAATTGAAATCGTCTTAGCCTCATTTACTCTTTTTCAAAACCTTGTAATAAAAATGTAGTCTAAGAACAGTACAGGATATACGTATTATAAATTTACCAGTTTCAGTATTCAAAATTGTCCAAATTTTACAAATAAGATCGACTAATTCAGCGCTAACGCTATACGCAGGTTTTCCTAAACGTGCATCAGAGAAAAAATCATAATAATTTAGTGAGTCAGTTTTCAAAAATCCAGTCTGATAAAATCAAGATAATAAGATGCTCTAATTGAAACTTGAATTAAATATATCTGTTAGATAACGGAAAGTGCAGTATTTCACCGACTAAAATTATCAGTTTTACATTATTTTGACGTTTTTCTTGAAAGCAGCCTTAAGGAAATCTGATCTGATATTTTATAACTTTTTAACCGCCGCCCCAAATCTCATAGTACGTTGCTTCTGGAAAGTTATGTATGAAAATATTGGCATAATTAATGGAAGATTTTTCTTGATTGGGATATGTACATTATAGGCCGAAGTTATTTTTCATCAACCCTCCCCATCTCTCCCCCCTCTGCGTCACCCCTCTTCCCCCCCTTAAATAACCGAAAATGCGGTTTTTCGCGATTTCTGACAAAACCGTTGAAGATACAGAAAAAGCGTGTAGGAACAAAGTAATCCTTAATAAATTTACTACAAATCATTCATTGACACTTTGGTTCTAGCACTTATAGTTTTCGCGTGATCCATCACGAATGTTGGTCCTTTGCTGCAATTTTCTTTAGTGAATGTTAAGTTTTCCCCTAAATTGCTTACGAAATCTGTTTGATATTACTAAAATATTATAAACTGAAAATGAATTTTAGGGGGAAAAATCACTACCATGGGTGGAACTTGAACTCACGGCTTCTGGATTGAAACTCCAGGGCTCTACCGACAGCTACCAAAAGCTCATCCCCAGTCATCGATATACTATATGGATCAATGGTACTCCTAGCGACTACTACCGTGAAAATATTACGTCTTAAATAGTTACTGGAATTCCAAGACATATTGGAAATTCCACCCATGGTAGTGATTTTTCCCCCTTAATTTTATTTTAGTCATGGGTTACAATATTTTAGTCATATCAAACAAATTTCGACGATTTCGTAAGCATTTTGGGCGAAAACTTAACATTCATTAAAGAAAATTGCAGCAAAGGACCAACTTTCGCGACGGATCACGCGAAAACTATAAGCGCTAGAACCAAAGTGTTAATGAATGATTTGTAGTAAATTTATTAAGGATTACTTCGTTCCTACGCGCTTTTTCTGTATTTACAACAGTTTTGTCAGAAATCGAGAAAAACCGCATTTTCGGCACTTTAAGGGAGGGTAGAGGGGTGACGCAGAGGGGGGAGGAGTGGGGAGGGTTGATGAAAAATAACTTCAGTCTATAACGTACATATTTGAATTAAAAAAAAACCTTCCGTTAATTATGCCGTAATTTTAGCTAATTTCCCCCTACTATCAAGGAAGGTTCTCAATTCGTCTGTATGTTTTTTTTTTAATGTTTGTTCCACGATATCTCCGTCGTTACTGGACCGATTTTGAGAATTTTTTTTTTGATTGAATGTAGCATACAGATTGGTCCCATTTTTATTAGAACCCAGTTCTGATGATGAGATCCTGGAGAAACCGAGGGAACTCCTCAAATCTGAAAGGCATATACATATGGTGAATTTTGTGTTTTTAATAAAAGAACAACATGCATTGACGTACGGAACAGTGACATTTGGTGCAGTGGAACTGCTGATGATGGTCAGAACGGAACTCCTTAAATCTGAACGGCACACTTACAGTGACTTTGGTATTTTTATAAGAACAGCATGCACTTGCGTCCATAACAGTGACATTTGGTGCAGTGGAACTGCTGATGATAGTCAGAACCGAACTCCTCAAATCTGAACGGCACACTCATAGTGACTTTGGTATTTTTGTAAGAAAAGCATGCATTTAAGTTCAGAACAGTGACATTTATTTAGTTATGTTTGTTAAGCATATTGAGTTTTCAAGTCAAAGTTTGTCAAGCTTCGATTTCTTATAATATAATCGGATTCATGAGGAATTGAGGAAACTCCTTAAACCTTAACGTTATATGTATATTCATTTGTGTTGCCATCTAATAATTAAAGCATTAAAAGCAGTTTTAAAAAATACTCACACATTTCTACATAATCCAACATTCGCAAGTACCCGAAAGGCGACGGTTTTTTTTTCTTAAAAATTATATAAGAACAGCTTGCGTTTACTTTCAGAACAGTGACATTTGGTGCAGTGGAACTTCTGATGATGTTTAGAACGGAACTCCTCAAGTCTGAACGGCACGCTTATTGTGACTTTGGTATTTTTATAAGAACAGCATGCACTTACGTCCAGAACAGTGACATTTGGTGCAGTGGAACTGCTGATGAAGATCAGAACGGAACTCCTTAAATCTGAACGGCACACTTATAATGACTTTGGTATTTTTATAAGAACAGCTTGCGTTTACTTTCAGAACAGTAACATTTGGTGCAGTGGAACTTCTGATGATGATTAGAACGGCACTCCTCAAATCTGAACGGCACACTTATAGTAACTTTGGTATTTTTACAAGAACAGCATGCATTTACGTTCAGAACAGTGACATTTATTTGTTAGGAGATTTGTTCTCTTTGTTATGTTTGTTAACACTTTCGCTACCAAGAACCCGACTGTCGGGTACACCGCTCGTAGAAGCGTAGCCGATTACATGGGTTTCCCCGTATGTAGCGAAAATGTCGTAGCGCCGCGTAGAGCCCGGTTTCGAAAGTGTTAAGCATATTATTGAGTTTTCTAGTCAAATTTTGTAATAGAGATAGGCCGAATATGGACTTTGCCGAATACGAATATTCGGCCGAACATTCGGTTCAGCTCTTACCGAACCGAACATTCGGCCGAATATTCGGTTACGCCATATTTTTAAATCGGATGTTGAGATTAAAACTATGAAATGATTGATAATGGTTACATATGTTACTACAACTATGTTCTTATGATTTAATGGATAACTAAAACTTAGTTAAAACAACTCTGAACTCTTCTCAACTCTTAAACTACGGTTTTTGGACTTTTTTAAAAACCAATATTATTTATATTTTGACGCATAATTATCTCTTTTTAGTAGTTCCTTAGAAAGCTACTAAAATAGGAGCTATGAAATGGAATACGTAAGATCTTTTTAGTTATTTACTTTGTTTATTCGGTAAATATTTGGCAATGCAACCGAATTATTCGGCCGAATACGAACATTGAAAAACCAGCCGAATATGCCGAATACCGAATATTCGGCCCATCTCTATTTTGTAAGCTCGATTTCTTATAATCTGATATCGGATTCATGAGGAATTGAGGAAACTCCCCAAACCTTAACGGTATACATACGTATATTCATTTGTGTTTCCATCAAATAATCAAAGATTTAAGTACATTAAAGTCAGTTTAAAAAAAATACCTACACATTTCTACATAATCCAACATTCGCAAGTACCTACTATAGCCGCCGTGCAGGATCAGGAGCCGACGACTTACTTATAAAAAACTTCAATATAAGTAGACTATAATTTATTTCCAAAAGTAGTACTGATTTACAATGCGTATGTGGTGCGCTCCTAAGTCCTATTGGCTCTTTATAAATCTTACGGAATTAGCCTCGCTCGATAAGTAAGTTCTATACAAAAAAAATGGAGAACCTCCTCCTTTTTTGAAGTCGGTTAATAAAAAGGTTGCGTTCGCAACAAGGACCTTTCACAAGCATCATAGGCCTGCAGCTTGTGGGAAAATCCAACTTTCTCCATCCATTTTTGGAAAATCAAGAGAGCGTCCTTACCAGTTGGCGTGGTTAAATAGTACATTGCGTTACAAGTGCGGAAAAGAGGAAGAATTTCCTCTTCGCACGCGTATCGCACGACGTTTTTCAGTACATATGGCACTTTCGAAGTTTCGACATTCGATAATGAACCACTTTTCGCACTAGTGCGATAAAATAGCACCACCATGTGTACTGAAATAGTACATTACGATACATGTGCGTAAAAAAGGAAGTTCGAAACGAGTGGCGATAAATTAAAACACGGCCGAAGGGAGTGTTTTAAATCGACACGAGTTACGAATTTCCTTTTTGCACGTGTATCGTACGACGTTTTTCAGTACAGATGAGCCTCTGAAGTTTCGACCTGGCATATCTATAATGAACCACTTCTCGAACTAGTGCGTAAAAAAACGACCATCTGTACTGAAAAATTAGTTAACGTTTAATTTAAACCATTGCACAATTTTGCCGACACGACATAACCTTACTAACTGCCTCAGTCAAATTATGTCTAGTGTGATGTATCAATAAAACTGCCACTAAAATTATCATTTGTTTTATTTAACTCTATAATAATATTTACAAGTTTTTAAAACATATTGATATAATAATAATCGAAACAATTAACATTCATTAGGTTTTTACAAAGTTCTGTAGACTTATTGCTTTATTTACTATTCTTACAAGAGGACTAGGCTGTAAGGCCGAATAAATTATACAAGCAAGCAAATGACGGAAAAACATGCCTCATAGGCCGGAAGAAGTTTTTGAACATTTTTATTCGAGCCGCAACAATGGGCTACTCAGACGGGCGTTTAAAATGCAACAGCGGGCCTATAACGAGTTTTAAAGCATTCGTAGCTTGCTGGCACTTTGCTAGAAAGAGACGAAAGCTTTACTGTACCCCATCATAAAATAGAATTATAGGTTAGCAGATCATTTTAGAGAACGATTTTTCTCGTTCGCAATAAACTGTGCAATAAGCTTATGAGCTGCTATTGGTATATTGATATATTATATTATAATGTTGTTCGTGTCAATCACGACGACGCGCAGATTTGTCAAATCTAACATTTAGGTAAATAGCATGACAATAAGAGCTAAAGCATTCGACATCATGAATGACACGAGGTACATAGTAGGGAAGTAAAGTAAACAATGATATGACTGGTGAGCCGAAAATTAACATTTATCGCTTTACTAAAACCCTCTTCCATGTGTGAGTTAAAGTCTTTGAATAGACATTCCATTTTTGACTAAACGAGTAATAACAGGCTCAAGTCAAGATTCTTAGTTGTGTCGCTTAACTTCAAAATAGGGTAAATCCATGCTATAAGGTTGATTATTTTTCAGACTTTATATATTTTTATACATAATCAACCTTAAAGCAGAATAGATTTACCCGAGTTCGAAGTTAAGCGACGCAGTTTTTACCATAATGCCTTAAGTCCGACAGTAATACAATCCAATGTCGTGCAATAAAATATAAATAAATAAAATGATATAGGTAGATATGAAACTTTTATGTTATGGAACACGAGCAAAAACTCTCTAGGAAAACGTGCTTTTAGTTGAGGAACTGGCGAATAAGTATGTAGTTACAAACCCAACACGCGTTGGTGCCATTAGGTTACCTATTCCATGTTAAAATTGTAATCCACCATTTTGAAAATTGTATTTTTATTGTTAAATAAAAAAAGGACATTATTATTGTTGGAACAATATTTACCATTAACAAATCATGCATTTTTTGCAAACTACAACTCAAAGCAAGGGCCTTAGTAAAGTTTTAGCCTAATACAAAATACTTTATTCGAACATCTTATTAAGCGTTCTCATGAATAAAGATACTTGCTGTTGTGTATGGCTATTTATTTTCATATGGGGGTATCGTGACATTCATGAAGGTTATCAGAATAGAATAGTTTTTTTATTGAGTTGTTTTTTGCCCTGGCATGAGAGAGGATAAAATATGACATTTGTCCTTTATAATGCTGGTTTTAAGTATTTCACTAGTTGTAGGTAATTAATTACTAAGTTTAACAGGTAGGTACGAATATTTCACATGCATTTGATTATCTTTAAAGACTGTTTTATTACATTAAGATGATTTTAAAACAAATCATAGGTAAATACAAATATACTTTACTTAATAATAGTTAAATGGTTATGTTCAACAGAGATATAGGTTCAACACCAACGTTAATACCTACTAACTGTTTTATGTTAGGACTGGTATATATGCCCACAATTTAAAACGGAGTTATCACACTTATTTTCTGCTAAAAATCTGAACTCGGTATAATATTTAGACTCACAGTACATTTCCCAAGATAGTCATTTATGAGGTCTGTCTTGTTGACTCATTAGATAATATTAATCGTTAGGCAATCATTAAGTCCAATTAAGAAAAATCTACATTAATACAATATATTTTTACGTTGTTTCGATTTCAAAAAATAACACATCGTCACTTTTGGCGTTTATTGACTTAAAATAATTGGACAGAGCCCATTAACTGACACCATTTTCCAAATTAAAGCGTTGATTACACATTTACTTCTGGTTTATTACAGGATACCTTAAGTTATCACTGTTATCGGTAAGAAAAGGCACCGAACAGAGTAGTCAGCAGCATTGATTTTTAGGGTTCCGTACCTCAAAAGGAAAAAACGGAACCCTTATAGTTTAATAATCTTAAAAGTGAATGATCAAGAGTTCCGTGTAAACGTCGATAATGTGTTACAATTACAGTCAAGGACATTTCGATATAACTAAAAGTCAAAATAAGTCACAGCTTTCACAATATTTTGCCAATTGAAAGACAAAAATGTTTATAAACCACCGATTACAATGTATACAAAACGTATACCGGTATTCAATCCCAGGTTAAAGCAGGCACTTACAAATGTGTTTGAACATGCAATTATGCATATTTTTAGTTCAGTAGTAGTAGTAAAAAACTTTATTGCTAACAAAAAACACTGGGAGAGTACAGTATCTTGGCTACATTGAAATTGAAATAGTTATTTGTTATACAAGGGTGCAAAGATGTATTTTAACACCGAGTGTGGAATTGGAAAACGATCAAGTGAAAGGATTCTATAGTTGAACCACGAGCGAAGCGAGTAAAATACATTTGCACCCGTGTGTAACACAAAATTTTTCCCCTCACTATAGCGAGGAAAGTACAACGCAAGTGTTTCACTGCTTCCAGTAGTTCCATTAGATTCACCCACTTTTGTGGAATTTAGAGCGTTGCGAGGGTTTCAAGGCACGAAGGTCAAACAAACATTGCCACCGAGTGAAACACAAAAATTTTCACCACAACAACACGAACAAAATACTGACTATAAAACATTAAACCAAAGACATATATAACTCCGTATAGACAGATAAAGTCTAAGAAAAAAATGTACCTCAGTACCATACAGAAAAAGGTACAGTGGCCTAGATGGTATTACACCTTTGGGGTACGCTCAGCTAGATGGCGCTAATATTAATATTTGACATTTTAAAACATATCAAGCTAAGAATATGGCCCAAATTGTCAAAACTGAGGTTCAAAGTTTCAAGCCTGTGTCAAGAGATGGCAGTCTATGCACTGTGATTACACATTTTACTTCGACAGTACCTAACTCTATAATACTCGATCCTCTTTGTTTAAACTAAATCAAATCCATCAATATCTCCAATATATTTATGATTCAAAATCATCATTTATAGGTAAATTCTACCAGCCACCTTAATACATCAAGTTAAAATTTGTACGAAATTACTTTGCACTGTTGTGGATAAAATGCGATTTTGCTGTCTGTTTTCGAATAGCAAAGTAAGCATTTGCCAGTTGGTGTGGTGAAAAATTAATTTCAAATACTAGTTTTTCAGAAAGTCAATCCATTAGTATGATTTAGTCGTAACAAGTAGTTAGTGAACTTGTACTATCAAATTTAAAGTTAGGTATGTCCATATACCATTTTGCATGTCTATTCTCTACTGCAGCTTTAAAATAATACCAAACTACTGAAATCCTGCCGGCACGTACACCGCTGTAACTTTATGTGTAAGTTAGTTTCAGTATGTTTCAAACAACATAGGCACGATAACCCAGTACACCTTTTCGTTTTTGCAAAGGACCACCTGCGGTGATATTCATAATGTTTGAGCGACGGTACAATACATTCAATATTTCTTAAATAACTATTTTAATCGTCCTGGCTGAAAACAACTTGATTGAATCCATAAATGTATAGGTATGGTATGTATGTAGGAAAATTTTTATCTTGGATTTGATACCCATAACATATAATATTCATAACATTATGTTCATTTGTTTAACATGTTTTTATAACTTCATAGGTAACAGATTTGTTTTAGGCTGTTATTTTTTATCATGGGTTGGTTATAAAAGAGTTGATCGATTGTAGATAACCTAACCTAACCACACAATTAAAATTTTGAAAAACCCCCGACTGCGACATAGTTGACCGATTTTCATGAAACATGGCTAAGAACACTCCCGACTAACTCAGCTTTCAGACAAAAAAAAACTAAATCTAAATCGGTTCATCCGTTCGGGAGCTACGATGCCACAGACAGACACACACACACAGACAGACAGACAGACAAACAGACAAACAGACAGACAGACAGACAGACACGTCAAACTTATAACACCCCTTCGTTTTTGCGTCGGGGGTTAAAAAGGAGCCGGCCTATCAGAAGTGACAATCATTCACGTTCCGAGGCGAACAAAACGCAACTGGCTCTGTCACACCAATACGGAAGAACTACAGAGGGGCACGCTACGGAGCGTCAACAATTGTCACCTTGGCTAGGCTGGCTGGTTTCGCGACTACTAAGTGTCAAAAATTAAAATACAGTCCCATGAATTTCAGGTGTCAAATTCGTGTTACGTTTATTTCTTACACTAAATCTCTTCCACTTCTAATGGATTCATTAGTATCATATTACGTAAACTTTTATGTTTAACCAATTTATTAAAATAATATGTATATGTATTTTTCCCGGTCTACAAATTAATTTATTTTAAAAATATTTTATGTACAGATTAAAAAATGAAACGTTCATATAAAACCTAGCACACTCATGTGCTTTGTTTTTAATATCTTAAAAATGCAATATACATATTATAATACAAAACAATATATTTATTTACATAATTTCCGCGTATCATTTTGATACCGTTATTCAAAAGCGATTATAGCGCACAATGCATTAAATATGAATAAGGGCCCTTTATTAACAACTTTTGGAGTAATACGGATTCCTTAAGAAAATTTAAAAGAATAAAATTACAGCATACATTTACGGCAAATTAAAAGGTTTTAAATTCCATTTCTTTGTGTAGTTTGATGTCCGGGCCAGACAGTCTGAGCGACTTTAAAATAAAACAGAAACGTGTGTGTGTGATGTGATATCACTAAAATACTAAATATACTTAGTTGAGTTTTAAAGCCACCCCCTCACTATCGTCTCCCTAGCGACGACATTTCCCTTAGAACAGCCAAGTGCTGACGCTCTAAATACACTAGTGTGGAATAGCCCTATAAAAGTAACGGATGTAACGTATTATAAACTGAGCGTTTGTACATGTTATAAATGTTATAATGCCACTATCGCGTAGCGAATTTTATCCGCCGTTGCACGTCCTGACGTAAAAATGTAAAATTATACACGGTATCGGTAATCAGAAAACAATTTTTCTTATTCAGTAATCGAATTACTTACATCAAAGAGGATCGAGTATTATAGAGAGTTACTGTCAAAGTAAAATGTGTAATCACAGTACATAGACTGCCATCTCTTGTCACAAGCTTAAAACTTTTGAACCTCAGTTTTGACAATTTGCCCATATTCTTAGCTTGATATGTGTTAAAATGACAAATATTAATATTAGCTCCATCTAGCTGAGCGTACCCCAAAGGTGTAATGCCATCTAGGCCACCGTACCTTTTTCTGTATGGTACTGAGGTACATTTTTTTCTTAGACTTAATCTGTCTATACGGAGTTATATGTCTTTGCTTACATGGAATTAAGTTTTTTTTTCATACCTAATTTGTTAATGATATTGTAAAAATTAACAGGCACTGGATACATGGACACCCTACATTTATTAAAAGGAATTAGTGTATGTTAAGTGCCATCACGTCGCTGGGGAATTTGACAGACCAGACGTGTGCTTTATGAAGTTTACAATAACAAATTGACAGTTTTCATCCATTAAACCTTCAGTTTTTTTTTAAGTAGGTACGACTTACTTTCGAAGGGGGTTTGAACTCTTTAAACTACACCGCTGATAGGGTGACAATAAACTTCAATGGAAAATATTTTTTTTAAATTAGGTATGATAAAATTAATAAAAAACACTTAACTCCGTGTAAGTGCCACATAAATATCGATTACTGAAAAGAAAAATTGGTTCCTAATTACCGATTAAATTTCACCGTACATAATATATTATGTATTTATATATAATTATGTATATATATTCTTATAAATAATTTTAATGTAGGACATCGGGGCTGAGGTGAAACACTATTATTCAACTCACAGATTTCATATACTACATACTTAAGGTTACCCGGAGTCAATCAAAACATTTCAGGTAGTCCGTCCCAGTTTTCGCGCGTCAATTTTTGAAGGTGGAAGTTAACGAAACCATAAAAATGCCTTGTTTCGCGATAAAAAAAATATTAACACTCAAGGACCTGAGACATACAGTTGTGTGCAAAATCTTAGCAATCAATAAAAAAATACCATAACTTAAAATCAATTAATTTGGAATTTTCGTTATTATATTTGATTACATTACTTAACATAGATTCCAACTTATACTTAAGTAAGTAAACAAAGTGGTCATGAAAACTGTTTTTTTACCTGTCAGGGATCGCTTTTAAAGTGATATACAAAATGGAAAGCATACAATCGTATTTAATTATAATAACACTTTAGTATTATAATCGATGTTTTGCACTCATCTTTCCCAGAAAAAAAATCTATCATATTCTATGTGACTATCCTCTTGCCGGCAGTGTTAGTAGGTCCCATATTTCGTTTTTTTGTTGCAGTTTGAGTTCTACTACTTGTTTTATTTGCTAAGTCAAACTGGTCAAAGCAATGACCAAAAACACCCATTAGTCAGTCAGAAAAGCCCAGAAGTGGAGAAAACCCAAAGTGGAGCTTTAGTGCATTCGGCGAGGTGGGTGAGCATATAAAAAAATAACATTATTTCTGGATGAGATGGGTGTAGAGTAAAACTTTGATTGACAACAATAGACAAGATACTAAAGTGTACAAATTGAATAGAATTGTATATTTTCCATTGGCTATATCATCAATTCATCAGGCAGGGGGTAAAAATACTGTAGTAATTTAGTAAAACAATAAAGGTAATTCCAAATTAATTGATTTTAAGTTATGATTTTCTCTTAGTTTTCATTTTTTTATTTACTTACTCCAATTATTTTGTACACAACTGTATTTCCTATCACAACTCACAAGAAGTAACAATGTCAGTACAAAATGTGACAAACTCGGCTCATTTACATATAAATATATTACCTCATTCTTCTATCTAAATTATGGTTCTGTGAGTGTAATACTACATACAAGTATTTTAGCATAGACGAGTAATGTATGTGCAAAATACTCTTCAGTTTTGTGCCGACTTTCCTGTATATATGGGTGGTGGTGCTAATAACACATAGATCATGGATTAGACAATGTCGCCTACGTTGTAATGTTTTAATGGACAGTTTCAGCGTTAGATCTCATAAATCCGGTATATAATAATCTTAATAATCATCCTGAGAGTGTCCTACATATGATTAAATTACATTACATGTAGGCTAAATAGTCAATAACTCGTCCCCTTTCAAAGACTGACCTCGTACTTGTACTAAAAATGAACTCTGCATTATCAGTAAACATAATTTATTAAAGTATAACGTAGCAAGTTATTGCAATGAGGTTATAGAAATTTCATGTAAAAAATAATCTTGGTGGCCAGTTATTCGACGCTGGCCTGTTACTGATAATTTACCATATCTACATTAAATTGTAACTGAATAAATACACAAGTGCGAGCGCGAGGCATGGATGTGGTTTCGGCGTTTTATTTCGGCTATTTGGGGCCTATTGCATAACAATTTACAACTCATATTACAAGCGGTAGTTCCCAACCAATTCCTTTTATAAGAAAGAGAGTTCCACTTGTAATACAAGTTGTAAATTGTTATGCAATAGGGCCTTGGTTGAGAAAACAGTTTATTAATTAGAATTAAAAGTTCATTTGATATTGTTGTTTTAAATCGATGCCTCTTATAAATTAAAATTCAATAAGAATGAAAAAACTGACTAGAAAAAAAAATTAAATTTGTAAAATCATAAAAATGTTATTACATACCTATTACAATCACTTAAGAGCCCCCAAAAAGAAAAATATATATTTGTGCAGTGGTAGAGCACTCGCAGAACAAAAGTTAGATTCTAAGGGCCGCGGGAGTCGTAGAAACGTTTTGCGCCACAATCCAGATCTAGCCTAGGCAATATCGCACAAAAAGGCCGCTAAATTATCTGACACTGTTTTTTGTACAATATTAATGCCGGTGACTGTACTCTGACGGGAAACTTTTCTTTCTATTTTATTGTGCTGGCTCAGGTTCAGTAACTGAGAAAAGAACCCGGTGCCGTAGCCGAATGGCATTTCTGCGACGCTAAACGAAAACGAAACGCCGCGAAAGGTAGTATGGCTCTGTCGCGCTAATACGCAAGAGCGATAGAGATAGAGAGATATCTACGAGCGTTTCGTTTCGTGGGCGTTTGTGCCATTCGGCTACGTACCCTGGACTTATTTAGATGTTTCGGAACAAAGTTTGGAACATTCATTGTAACGTTATGTGTCACGAGTGTGACCGACATACACTATTCATGCAAATGAATGGATCTCCCACATCTTTCAACGACAGTCAATGCACAAGGTGTGCTAGGCCTGACAGAATTAACTTTGCGTCGTGGCATGGCCACTGCTACGAGTGAAGACTAGCTGTCGAGACTGCAGAGACTCTAGTACCACTAGCAAAATAACATAATCGCTTAAGGGCTCGCGTAGGTTATGGTTGGGTTTCATAAGAAATAACATAATTTGGAGGCTAATACATAATTTTGAATTGACATATACGAGGCTCAAACTCAAGGTGTGTGGTCGAAGTCACGCTGCTTAAAAAAAAGAATGCTCTGATTCTCTAGAGATTTCTTACCTGTGTGCGTAGCCGAATGCACAAACTCCCACGAAACGCTCACGATAATATCTCTTTCGTAGCTATCTATCTCTATCGCTCTTGCGTATTGGCGCGACAGAGCCAGACTACCTTTCGCGGCGTTTCGTTTTCGTTTCGCGTCGCAGAAATGCCATTCGGCTACAGCACCTGTTCTTAAAAAAATCCCAGTAGTTACCACCAATTCGATTTGGTAACAACTAGAAGGCTTTATTTATTCGCAAATGGCAAAAGGTGGGAAAAATACAAGCTAATACCAGTGGCAACAACTTGTGGCAACCGGCGGAAACAGCCTGATTTGATGTATTTTAATCAATCTAAGCTAAAGTTTTCCACCGCAGATCGCTGAAGGATAAACATGACGATGGGTACACTTTATGAATTACATTAATCCCAAAGAATGATCGGGATACTCATACTTCAAGGCACAATTTGTCATCGCCGCTTTAAAGAGAGAAACAGGGCCGTAATTTGAAGAAGTTTGAGATTCTCTAATTACACCTTTATGTATATTATAACATAGTCATAATTATAAACCGAAAACTTTACAACAGTATCTTTATTATTTGATTATGCCTATCGCCTCAGTTTAAAATTGACGTTATAATCACAGACCAATTAATCAAAGCGGAACACGAAACAGTCACGAAAGCTGTTGTAAAACAATATTAATTATT
Organism: Leguminivora glycinivorella; assembly: GCF_023078275.1. Classification (NCBI taxonomy): domain Eukaryota; kingdom Metazoa; phylum Arthropoda; class Insecta; order Lepidoptera; family Tortricidae; genus Leguminivora; species Leguminivora glycinivorella. The sequence continues at coordinate 32,579,182 of NC_062998.1, forward strand.
GTATTGCGCATCGAAATAATGTCACAGGAAATAGTTACTTAGTGCACATTTGTATTGCATACCTATGTATATGCTGCTTCCTTTGGCTGGGTGTCAATCGTGTAGTTACATGGGCAACAAATATACTAGTCAAACTGTAAACAGTGTTTTAACCAGTCGGTCAGTAGTTAATGGCAAACTGGGCTTCTTACTTCTTCATTTCTTCTTATGTTTTCAACAAACACATTTTGTCTGGAGCTGCACTTGCCACTGTTAAAATAGTTTTTTTTTTCAGAAATCTCAGTTCCTGTTTGTCTTACTAATCCTATGTTTAATTGAAATATCAAGTTTCTGGCATAGAGCACAAGTCATAACATAACTTGTAATATCTGTAAATGTTGAATTAGCAGCGACCAACGATTTGTCAAACGTTTTTCGTAGTTACTTGTATTAAATTAGATTGGTATCGTAAGATCGCGAACTCACGCGTGTTTTACACAATAACCGGCGGGTTTATCACAAGGCGAGTTATATTGAACACTTAGTACGTAACCTGCATCGCTCACACCGTATCAATGTCGCCGACATTAATCCGGTCCTCGGCCGCAGTCACCGAGAAGCCCAGAATACGGGCATCAACTTTAAGCATTTTATTCTTCTTTGTCTTTTTGCCTTTGCCCTGAAATAAAATATTTCAAATTACATATAGCCTGTTTTTATACACCGAGATATAAATAATATGAGTTGGGTACAATGTGTACATCGATGAAGTCACCTTTACTTCCTGATAGTCGGAGCCCGACGTAGTGCGCGGGTTGACGGCTACGGCGGGCGAGCACAGGTCGTCGGACGGCGTCACCATGCCGACGCGGAGCAACTTGGACCTGTCGACATTCGCAAACCTCTCACATATGCTGCTCACATCACATCTCATCATCACTAATATTTCAATGTCCATTAATATGCGGTTAATATACTCAATTGGTTATCACAAGAATAAAATTCATGTATATATGGCAAATATATACCTCTTTTCAAGAAACTGGCGGGCGAAGTCGCTGGATTCTTTGGTTTCGCCCAAATAGCACTTTACATAATCTTTGACTTCATACGGTGATTCAATGTCCTTGAGGAAGCCTACAAACGTAGGCACTGCAAAATACGAAAGATAATTTATTGGTTGATAAAAATATATTTACCGATAGGTACAATACGAAGTTTCTCAACGTCTATATCCAAATAGAGAAATACGAACTCGTTAATGTATGGAAAGAATTATAAACTATGAACGTTCACACCCAATCATGGTCCACATACTTTTAATTAAATTTTGATCATGAAAATTAGACCTTACTTCTAGTTTAAAGAAATGGATTAATAGTCAGTAAAATACGAAACGCATTAAATAAAAAGAAAGCATTAAGTTTTTAACATTTAGTTAGTTGATAAGACACCCTGCAGAGTCACAAACCACTAATATTGTTGCACAATAAATCGTACGCACCATCGATTTTGGCGCTCCACGAAGCAAGCACGGTGTTACACCATGTGTCAAACTCTGCGCCGGGGGAGGCTTCTTTTTTCGAAGGTATGTTAAGAGTATTCTTTTTCTTATTTCTGGCGTTTTGTTCCACGGCCCGTTGCGGATCTTGAGGCTTTTCGACAGGTTTTGGAGGTTGAGCTGTGGCGGGCGAGTCCCAGAAACCGCCTGAACATAAATACAGTGACGTAAGTTGTTAGGAATTATTTTGAAATTAATCATAGCCTGGAAACTTGTCACTCGTTTTGATCGACACGTTCACACGTTAATTTTGATAAAGGGTATAGGGACCCCAAAATATATTAAAAATTTGAAACGAACTAAGTAGTGACCGATCGATATTTACCTCCGTTGTGAGTGCTGTTGCCCCACGGCACGTGGTTGGCGGGCGCCGGGCCGGCGGCGTCCTCCAGCACCTGTGCCGCGGCCTGCGCCGCCGCCTCCGCCGCAGCGGCCGTCACTGCCGATTGTTTGCGAGCTTCCGCCTTCAGAAAATAAACATTTCTACTTACAATCTTTAAGGTGTTAAATTTTACATATGAATAACATCAATATCACCATCATATTTGAACTTCTTAATTAGTTCATAACATTTTTTATTTATTTCATGCAATCTTTAAACAAACAACTTGTGCCTATTCATCGAGACAGTCACCTAATACTCGCTGCAGTTTAAGAATCTATTCTTTTACTGCAAAACAGACTTAAAATGTCATGTTTTTCAACCCACCTGTATTTCTGCCAGGGACAGTCCCGTTCCGACCGGATTAGGTTTCTTTTTCGCCCAACCCAAATTAGCTTGCATTTCCTAAAAGAATTAAACAACATTGTAGTTACAAAAGTAACATTACTTTCCAAGGATTGATTAGTTGTAAGTACATTACGGTCTAAAATGAATATACATGTAAAAAAGTAAAATAGAGCGACCTGTTCGCGCGCGAGTGCAGCGGCCTGCTGTTGCGCTATGACTTGCATCATCTGCTGTTGTTCTTTCATCTGCTCCAGCTTCTTTTCCCTTTCAAGCCTCTGGATTTCCGCTAGGCTCAGTCCATCTTTGGTCGTTGCCTGTTGAGCTAAATTCACAGCCGCTGACCACGGGGCTTTCTTTATTATAGTCTCGCTAGTCTCTCGCTGCTGCTGCTTCTGTTCCTGGTAATAAGTTAAATTCGATGATAAGTATACATGTTCACCACGATGTGTGACAGCCGACTAAAAAAAATTGGTTTATAAGTTTCTAAAGACAAAGTTACCTGTTGCTTTTTAAGTGCCTCTGCTTGCTTTTTCTTCTTTTCTTCTTCGACTGCGAGCTTTTCCTCTTCTTTCCTGTGTCATGCAAATTTTAATCTAAATGACGAGTTCAAATTATTTTGTCATTGTTGTGATTAAGGTCCATTTACACGGTACGTGAACTCACAAGCGATTTTATTCTGCTATTTAGATCAGTCAATGAATGCTCAAAAGGGGGGTCTAGGTGGAATGGCCGAAAGCAGAAAGTTTCACTACGGGATGTTGTTAGGGGTAGTCAGGAGACATACATACTAAAAGTCCTCGGACTTTGGACGTGAGCTCGAAGAGGGGGGGATGAAAAAAGGTCCCATTTTTTGGTTTTTTGCTCATATTTCAAAAACTATGCGTCATACGAAATTTTGGTTTACCACACATTGAAAGCTTATAAAATTCTCTATAACTTTGATCTAGAAACTTTTTTCTATTCTCAACCATTATCTAGGTATGAGCACCTAAAAACTGTAATTTTTTTAAAAATCGTGTCCCCCCCCCACTTTTTGCTTCATACATTGCTCCATATCTTGCAAAATATTTATCTTAGACAAAAGTTTTCTTAAAAAATCTTGTAGATCATTCAAATACCTTTCATAATATGTGTACATCTGCTTCTGGGTCATGTACCGTTGAATAATTATACGACTTTAAAACGAAATGAAACAACAAATGTATGTTGCCTGTGTGGTGACGGGTAAAGAATTTCACCACCCCCTTTCTTCCCGTGGGTGTCGTAGAAGGCGACTATGGGATATGGGCTAAATTGTGGCGTAGGCGAGAGGCTGGCAACCTGTCACTGCAATGTCACAGTTTCGTTTTCTTTCAACCCCTTATTTGCCAAGAGTGGCACTGAAGCTTCAGTAGTTTCATGTCTCCTGCCTACCCCTTTATGGGATACAGGCGTGATTGTATGTATGTATGTATGTACAACAAATGTATGTGATAAACGTGTAAAATATGTATTTCATGAACATGATTGTATTACGATGCTGTATAAATGCATCCACACAACAGGTAACAATACAATTAGCTGTATATAAAGGCTTTCTCCACAGACCAACCCCTATAGACATCTATTACAAGACGACTCGCGGTCGCCAGCCTTCCTAGTATTTGCACTGATATAAGCGCGGGCGCTCGCCGTGCCCGATCAGTATCGACCAAGTAACAGACCTGAAAGCAGCGCGTGTTTTTCGCACAAAAAAATTGGAAAAGGGTATTTTGATGCCTTAAAGATGTCCACCTGTAGTGTGAAATGGTGTGGAAAGGTAACAAGAAGCTCAAATTTAAAAACAGACGGCATTACATTCCACAAATAAGTCATATTTATAATTTATTCAGAGCCGGCATAGGTCAACTTACATTGGCCACTTACGCGTCAGTAGAGGGACAGTCATACTTCTGTCCCTTTTCATCTGGCGCGACTGCCCGCCGTCCTTGAAACGGCCAATCACAGCGCGCTTAACACATTCCCCGCCCGCTCCTCGCACCCCAAACACCGGTGACTCGTATCGCGAACCAAATATACAAGACTGCCACTCTATAGGAGGTTCTCTGTGGCCTTCTCACACCCACATCTACCATTACTACAATCTGTGGTGCACCGGCAAAATATTGACTTCAGTATTTCTTCCGGAGCAGCTGGTACTTTGGTTTGCACAGGAATCAGTAAGTTGCTTTCATTCCGTGCCATCCCCATTCATCATCCTCCTTGCGTTATCCCGGCATTTGCCACGGCTCATGGGAGCCTGGGGTCCACTTTGACAACTAATTCCAAGATTTGGCGTAGGCACTAGTTTTACGAAAGCGACTGCCTTCTTACTTTCCAACCCGAAGGGTAACTAGGACTTATTGGAATTAGTCCGGTTTCCTCACGATGTTTTCCTTCACCGAAAAGCGACTGGCAAATATCAAATGACATTTCGCACATAAGTTCAGAAAAAAGTCATTGTTATATTAGCGAGGCAGGTAAAAAAAGTGTGGAATACTAATACAACTAACTAACTTAGTTTCAGAGGTAAAAACTGCAAATAACAGCTTAAGTTACAATTATGTCCTAACTCTTAAAAGTTTTCTACTACTATTCTACTTTAAATCAAATTTTAACGTAAAAAAAAGGTTTTTACTTGACGAATACTGGACACAGTGCGCTAAAATACTCGTACTCTTAGATCTAGAAATACAACTAACTAACTTAGTTTCAGAGGTAAAAACTGCAAATAACAGCTTAAGGCCTGATTTAGACGGCGTGCGAACTCGCATGCGATTTTAGTTTGAGGTTAGATTAATTTTGCACAGCTATCAAATACCGCAATGTAATAAAACTCGTATGCGAGTTCTCGTACCGTCTAAATGGAGCCTAAGTTACAATTATGTCCTAACCCTAACTCTTAAAAGTTTTCTACTACTATTCTACTTTAAATCAAATTTTAACGTAAAAAAAAGGTTTTTACTTGACGAATACTGGACAAAGTGCGCTAAAATACTCGTACTCTTAGATCTAGAAATCAAGTACTCTTAGATCATAAACTGTTATAAATTTAAAATTCTCATGAATGCAGAAATAACCTCATTGATTTCGTTAAAACAAATCCGAATTTTTATGTTATTACGTGAACAAATATGTTAGTTATGTTACTTTGTACCTTTGAACGGCTCTCCTCTGTAAAATCATGAGTTTACACTTGCCTCAGTATCCTTAGGAGGTATGGATATAACTTACACGTGTTTTAATTTACTCGCTGCCTCTTTGGGCGGGATGATACTAATCGGTCTTCTTTGTTTGTTTGAAATGCTGTCGGTCTCACACCTTACTACTGTCAACACTGCAATTCTCTATTATAACCTTGTGTGTTACTGTGTTTGTTGTCCCAAATAAATCAAACAAATTGAAACTGTTTCTTCCATGTCATCTGAATCAGATGTGACAACTGTATCTTAGACAATATCCTCCCCGCCGTTATTATCAGTGTCTTCCTCTATCCTGGGGGTGTCGTTGACTTTCGATCCGGAGGTTGCGGGTTCGAACCCGGCTCGTACCAATGACTTTTTTCTGAACTTATGTGCGAAATGTCATTTGATATTTGCCAGTCGCTTTTCGGTGAAGGAAAACATCGTGAGGAAACCGGACTAATTCCAATGAGTTCTAGTTACCCTTCGGGTTGGAAAGTCAGATGGCAGTCGCTTTCGTAAAACTAGTGCCTACGCCAAATCTTGGGATTAGTTGTCAAAGTGAACCCCAGGCTCCCATGAGCCGTGGCAAATACCGGGATAACGCAAGGAGGATGATGAATGGGGATGGGCACGGAACGAAAGCAACTTACTGATTCCTGTGCAAACCAAAGTACCAGCTGCTCCGGAAGAAATACTGAAGTTAATATTTTGCCGGTGCACTACAGATTGTAGTAGTGGTAGATGTGGGTGTGAGAAGGCCTTTATGTACAACTAATTGTATTGTTACCTGTTGTGTGAATTCATTTATACAGCATCGTAATACAATCATGTTCATGAAATACATATTTTACACGTTTGTCACAAACATTTGTTGTTTTATTTCGTTTTAAAGTCGTATAATTATTCAACGGTACATGACCCAGAAGCATATGTACACATATTATGAAAGGTATTTGAATGATCTACAAGATTTTTCAAGAAAACTTTTGTCTGAGATAAATATTTTTCAAGATATGGAGCAATGTAATAGTTGAGAATAGAAAAAAAGTTTCTAGATCAAAGTTATAGAGAATTTTATAAGCTTTCAAAGTGTAGTAAACCAAAATTTCGTATGACGCAAAGTTTTTGAAATATGAGCAAAAAACCAAAAAATGGGACTTTTTTTCATCCCCCCTCTTCGAGCTCACGTCCAAAGTCCGAGGACTTTTAGTATGTATGTCTCCTGACTACCCCTAACAACATCCCGTAGTGAAACTTTCTGCTTTCGGCCATTCCATCTAGGATCGTTCGTTGACCAAGCTAATTTGATAGTTGTGCTGAATTGAAAGTATCCCCAGGATCTCCAAATGTACATTAAATCACATGCGAGGTGGCGTGCCGCCTAAATTAGCCTTTAATGCGAAAACAGATTCAACTTAAAAAAAGCAACTTTTCATCCGTCAGACATCATTCATACTTAATTTATTTAAAAAAAAGATAAATACCTCTTTCGCTCGGCCTCTTCGATAAGTTTGATTTCTTCGGCTTTCTTCTTGTCTTTCGGGGCTTTTTCGGGACCTTTCACGATGGTGAAACCTTCCTTGATCCATTCCTAAAAACATAACATTATTAGAAAACCCGTAGCATCATTCCAAATAATTATTATTATTTAAAAAACAATACACAAAAACTAAAGGTGAGTAAGTCAGGATTTAACAACTGGATTTGGCATAAGCCTCAAATCATTTCGACCAATCGCCCAATGCGATTTTACTTCAGATGAGGGCTTCAAATCTCCTCCACACGGAATCCTGACTGGTCAGTAACCGAAAAATACATATGGGCGCTCACATAAATCGAATATTGTTAAGTGTGTGTCGATTTGCTCACATAACCTTCCCTAGTGCTGAAAACGTTCATGTTGATAAATAAGACTGTGCGGGTAGTTCGAAAAACACATTTGGCTGTTTTTGTCCAGTCTTCTCCAAGACACAGGCACAACAACAGTGAACTTGAAATGTTCGGAGGTAAATAAAAAAATATCAAGACCTGATTTATTGATAATATATTGATTATTAATAGCCACAAATCTGTGCTTTTTTGTAGTTTTACTAATAACTTACCTTTTTCTCTTTTTCTAGTTCCTTTTTATTAACTTTTTCATCTTTTTTGCTCTTTGAAGGTGATGAGTCTTCAGACTTTCTCTGTAATGATAACGTAATGTCAATGTCTTCTCACATGTTTCAGTGTCAGTTTATGACTAAATAAAAAAAAGCTTTACTTTTTTATTACTTTCACAATCAAGAACCTGAACCTGGTGGACTCGACGAGTCGTGAACTTTGCTCAGATGCTGGAGAACCCACCAGTAGGGTTCTCGCCATACAAGTGGGCGGTTATAAATTAAAACCGGTTTCTAACGTAGTGCGCCATTTTTTGTCTGGTAGATAATGTGTTAATTTATAGTTGGTATTAATTTTAAAAAATCCCTAATCAAATACAGTCTGACCAGAATGAGTAGAAATTAAAAAATGGCATCATCGTACTGTCGCCCGTTTTCTCACACATACTGATTTGAAAGGGATGGCACTACAATGTTGCCACTTTTTAATTTCTAATCTTTTTGGTCAGACTAGAGTTAATGAATTAAAGATGGTTAAGTAAACATGTACATGGCAAAAAATATTTTAGCATTAAGAATCTCATTCTTGGAGCTAGTTGATTTCATGCAAGTCAACTAGATATGAATTATTCCACAACTATGTAACCAACGATACAAGGAATGATCGATATTAACCACATCTGCGTCTCAACGACTGACTAATTGATAGTGTCCTGCTTAACAGGCATTACCTTACCTCTACTTTATTTGAATCTTCTTCTTTAGTGGTTTCGGATCCCTCGTCCTTCTTTTCTTCCTTAGCTTTCTTGGCTTTAGTTTTGTTCTCTTTGTTCTTAGTGGCTTTTTCAATTTCAGCTTTGTTTTGCTTCGTCTGCTTGGCCTCCTGTTGCTTATTCTGTATACTCTCGTTGGGTTTTACAGATTCCAGTGAGTGCTCCAATTTATTAGGTTTATCGGATTTATTCTACAAAAATATGATCATTACAAGTATTGTGTCAAAGAAAGAATAATATGATCTGAGATCGGACAGTTGGGCGTCATTTGTATGACGTTCACGGAATAATGAACGTTATGTTGTTAGAAATGATGCTAAGAGTCCGATCACTGAATATCATACATACAAAACCTACAACGTATGTACGTACAACCACCAGACATAATTTATTATTTAGCCCAATAGTTGACCAATGTACCTCTAGTCCACTTTAGACTCCCTCTTTTTAATTTTATTACCGTTTCATTTCCTCGTGATTAAAATCCAGTATTAGCAGTTGTTGAATGCTATACCATGTCGGCGTATCCGGCTCTTTTCGGCTCAACGTTGATATGTATTATTAAGCTTAGCACAACTCCAAGTCCCATTGCGTGCACCACAGATAATTACTTCATTTTTTATTATTTACCAAACGGATAGAGCCATGCATTAGAAAGGGACAACACGATTCGACTTTGAACTACTGTCAAGCTTCGGTGTTATAGGAAGTGCCCTTTTTGAACGGTATTTTAACTGTAACTATTACTTATTCTGTGGTATTAGTCCTTTTGGCGGTGACGCATACCTAGATAAACAATACAATGTCGAAATTGAAACCAATAGGCGAGACGACTAAAAAAACTAATTAGTCCTTCAATTAGATTATGAAAGAATTTTAGACACGTATTTTTACTTTTTTCTCGTAAACGAAAAATGACGACGGTACAGTGCGTTAAAGTTTCGTGTGACGTCACGCCTAGGTAGGTACAAATTTTACTTAGAAGTGACGTCACAAGCACTCACTCCGGAACTATGATGCTCTATATCTTTGTATTTTTTCATTAATTAGAAAAAGCTAAAAATATGTGTTCAGTATTTTTGGACGATCTAACTGACGGACTAGACATAATGCCATTTTTGTTATGTAGACATCCCTATTCGATTGAACATAGACAGTCAGTACAAACTTAAGACCTTTAGTAGATTATTAAAGCTCTTAAGATAAGATAAGCCCTTGTCCTTTTTATAGCGTCAAATCTATAAATTTAGAAATCTGAATTGTATCAACATTTTATCATACAGCAAATGGTACTATTGTAAATCCGTTATTTTTTTCTTTCATAGTAATTTAACTACTTTACATCCTAACATAACATCCCTATAATATGTTTAAACGCGACAAACAAAATTGCCTTTATTTACAAACCGATGTTTTTTTTTATATATAGTGGTGTATTCTAACTGTATGCACATATGGCGCTATATTACCGCACTAGTTAGAGTTAGGTAATAAATAAGCCCACAAAGCAAAAAATTGCTTAGTATTCAAAAATTCAAATGGCCATAATAATGTTCTGTAAAACGTCGTACTGATCGTATGTATGTATATTGGCATTAAAATACTCGTGTGATCATATTAAGAAACTCATTTGCTTTGTTAATATTCTTAACTATCATATTATAGAACTCACATAAAACATTGTTTCGAATTATCATGCAATTTATAAAATAATCTTTTATAAAATAATTAAAGTAACTTAAGGCTTCAAACGATGTTAGTGAAATAACTAATTGACTAAGTATTTACCTGAACTTCTTCTTTGATTTCCTGTTTCTTTTCAGGGATATCAGTCTTAGCCATTAATGTGTCTTGTTGCATAAGTTTGTGCAATTCTTCCAGGTTAGGGGTTGCGCTCAATACTGCGGGGTCTTCCTCCGGCTTGGCTGGCGCCGCCACGGGAGCGCTGCTCTGTTCGCTCATAAACGCCATGTTGGGCATTGCCCCGGAGCTTTGGGACGCCCTTAGCTGGGCTAAAATTTGGTCTTCTGTTTTCATTTCTTTCACAATTTCCTCGGGAAGCATGGAATTAGACGTAACTGAAGTCTGCAAATAAATATATTAAAACATACAAAACATTTTTCGATAGCATTCCGTTTCAAACAAAACTTATGAGCCGTATCTAAATGAATGAATTAGAAAAAGTCATATAAACTCAAAGGTCTTTCTAACATAATGTTAAGACATTTACGTATAATCGCATGTAGCTTAAATACCCGTCATACTTGACATAAGAAATCGCAAATTATGATTTGTAAATAGTTAGGACCAAAACACCTGTGAGAAATTTCAACAAGCTAGAAACCGTTATAATATATGCATATATATATTTTAACTATCCTTTACGAGTTGAACCATAAAAGTATTTTCACCACACCAACTGGTAAAGATCAATTTTGCATTTTATCCACAAGAGTGCAAAGTAAATTTCATACAAATTCTTAACTTGATGTCTTTAGCTGGCTGGTAGAATTTACTTATAAATGACGATTTTGAATCATAAATATTGAATACATAGATGGAATTGATTCAATTTGATGTTATTTTGTTCGTGTTGGTGTGGTGAAAAATTTTGTATTTCACTCGGTGGCAAAGTTTGTTTAACCTTCTTGCCTTGAAACCCTCGCAACGCTGAAGATTCAAATATTGGAATCTTTCGCTTGTTCGGGTATCAATATTGGCACGTGCGCTTAAACAACGACTTTGGTCCCTTTAGTTTATCGCCACTCATTTCCAACTTCCTTTTTTCTGCACTTGAAAGTAGAAGTGATTCTAAGAACCTATGTTATACCTAAAAAAACATATTATATAAGCGTACAGGTATACTGCTCAAATCAAACGTTAGTTTGCGATTGTAATGTTTGATATGACGGACGTATTAATAAATTAATTGTTAAGATTCGTACGAAGTTTACCCTTACTAATGAGTAATGAAACCTATATTTTCGCACAGATGGCTGTAAAACTTAAGCAACAGTTTACATAATCTCTTTTAATAAAAGCCTTATTAGACTATACAATTACAGAAGCGTAAATTAAACAGCCTGAGAGAAAATATTTAAGAACCATTTATTATGTTTTTAAATACGAAAAAAGTTGATTGTAAAATAATATCAAAGATACTTACAACTTCTACTTCCAAACAGTTTTCGGTACAAAGATTTACAACAAGAGAAGACGTGCACATAGGCTTCATTTTGAAATGCAAATGCATGTTAAGTTCAAATCAAGATGAGATGAAATTAAAATGGTAAATTTTATGAAATTAGGCTGTATTAGCTTTGGTAACTTCTGCTGCTCTTAAGTCCTTAGGAAATATTGATTATGCGAAACTTATAAAAAACGACTCATTTGCTTACTAAAAGCAGAGTAGTTCGCCGCATGAAAACAATGTCGGTTGCCTGGCAACCTCATACTCTAGGTAACGACGCAGTGTAATCGAGCCCTTACTCCGTCATCCCCGTACCTAATGTTCGATCTTATTTAGAGACTGTCATTTAATTAAAGGTATGGTATGGTACATTGTAACTGTAATTGTAACTGATCCATTTTTTCCATTATTACACTATGATGTTGAGTTGTTCATGTTTCCACTTAAACGCCTACCATACATAACTCTATTTAATAAAGCAAACATTGTAAAACATGGAAAAATGGACCAGTTACATTTGCCCCCCAGTCGAGATTTGCCCCGCTGTACCTTAAAGCATGTAAATAATCCATAAACAGGGTGCCTCATTCAAGTCGGTCAGTATACTCAGTATGGGAAAGTTTGAAACTATAAGACATAGGTACGAGAACGAAGATCTGTTCTTAGGAACCATGTCATCGATTTTAGTAAAAAGAAAAACTGCATTCATACATTTGAAAAAAAACTGTACCCAGCTGGGGAATCGAACCCGGTTGTTTTGAAAAAATAAACTTACATTTTTGGTCACAATATCTACTAAAATAAATTATGTGAAAACAATGCATTTTAATCATTTTAGATATCAAGTTTCATTTATTGCTTAAGATCTACACAATCGATATGTGAATACACAGAAAAAGTGTAAGGAAAAACAAAAATTATAAACTAAAAACCGTACCCACAAGCTTTGTATCCAGTTTTTTCACTTTTATGTCCGTTAGTCTGTCTGTCCATTTTCACATAGATTTTTTTCTCGCCTCTCAACACACACGGTTATTTTATGATTTCCTTCCTAGGTCGGACAATCTGATAGTCGAGATCTTGGTATTATAGCTATACACGAGTAAAAGCCGCGACGGTACACCTGATATTGGGCACTGTTTTTGACAAGCAAAGTATGAGTGCACTGAGTAGATCTGAAAATACGGCGCTACATGAACAAGACATTTATTTTGGTTGGATTGGTCTTTAGAACCATAGGATGGCTTAAGAGTGAGTGGAGGGTTTTGGTGAAATTTGGTATTGAGATATTTGAGCAGCAAGGAGAAACATATAAAGACTGTATCGTTAAGTATAAGGACAAAAAACCTGGTCTAAATGTTGACATGTGCATAATTTTGTATGATTATGTTCCGAGAGTATGCACTATTTATTATAAGAAGGTCTGATATATTTTTTTTATTTTAGGAAGTTTATGATGCATTCATTAAGGTCTAGCAAATAAATTTCGGACAACCTATTTTATATGCTGCCAAAACGTGTTCTCTAAGAGTCCTCTTCATGGTTGTTCAATTGAGCACTTGCAGAATAAATGAGGTGAACTTATAAAATTAAAAAAAAAACGCATTTTTGAGCAACGTTTTAATTGCCGTTAATTTTCAATGCAAGCAGGATGAGAGAAACAGATAAAAAAATAGACACAGTTTGAACAGTCCCTAAACCAGATCGATATAAACACTATGATAGATAAATTCGACATCAAAGTTGGAGTTAGCATAAGCGCCATGCCACATTCTCTAAATGGCCGCCATACACAGATCCTCAACTTTATTTTTAACAAATGTGGATCATAACGTGTAGTTGAGGTTCGCACCGTACAATTTGTTTTCGCAATCGTATCGTTTTGTACGCAATTTATTAATTTTTTAGCAGCATTTGTCCGAAATCGTAATTGGTACTCGGGAGGACTAAGTCAATACTATCTAAACCATATGCTTTAAGTCGAGTTTCAAGGACAAAAAGCGTACCTTAAGGACTTATTAAGCCCCTGTCTTAAGAAAAAACAATAACAAACAAATACGGCTACTCAAAGTTGTCTCCATACTTAACGATACAGTCTTTAGGACAGATAAAATATCAAAAATAGTCTGTGTCAATTCTGCTCAAAATAAATATCTACATAAATTTACCAAATCACATAGTAAGCTCAAGAAGATTTGTGTAGTGGGCCCTCAGACAATGATATCCCAGGAACAAATATCATCACACAAATAAATTCCCTTGCCGGGATTCAAACCTAGAACCATCGGTTTAGCAAGCAGGCTAACGGGGCCAGATCGGTCATCAGATCTTTTATTCAGTCAACGGCGTTCTTTGCCTTTTTCGCACTTCTTCACGAGCAACAATATTGTGTGCCAGAATGTCGGGATCTGGCCGTGTAGTATCCATTCATGCGATAAATGTACAACCGTTCTCAATAGTAGAGTCTTTAGGGCTGACTCAGATATCTTGTTTGGCCCGATGGCAGTTACTACAACATACACTATGTTACTTATTTCTTCTGAAATATAAGAATTCCTATGATATTTGATATTGCGGTATGAGTAAAACAATATGAGCACAACTTAAGAACCAACGTTGCCATACGAATTGCATAAAAACCGGCCAAGAGCGTGTCGGGCCACGCTCAGTGTCTAGGGTTCCGTAGTTTTTCGTATTTTTCTCAAAAACTACTGAACCTATCAAGTTCAAAATAATTTTCCTAGAAAGTCTTTATAAAGTTCTACTTTTGTGATTTTTTTCATATTTTTTAAACATATGGTTCAAAAGTTAGAGGGGGGGGGGACACACTTTTTTTTCCTTTAGGAGCGATTATTTCCGAAAATATTAATATTATCAAAAAATGATTAAGTAAACCCTTATTCATTTTTAAATACCTATCCAACAATATATCACACGTTGAGGTTGGAATGAAAAAAAAAATCTGTCCCCACTTTACATGTAGGGAGGGTACCCTAACAAAACATTTTTTTCGACTTTTTATTTTACCACTTTGTCGGCGTGATTGATATACATATTGGCACCAAATTTCAGCTTTCTAGTGCTAACGGTCACTGAGATTATCCGCGGACGGACGGACGGACAGACAGACATGGCGAAACTATAAGGGTTCCTAGTTGACTACGGAACCCTAAAAAATGGATACTTAGGTTAGAAACCAACTGTATGCATGCATAGTTTCGCAGATCGAAGTTCGGAGATAAAAATATACCGCTACTTTTCAGGTTATAATATTACTAATCCAAAAGATATAAAGGGACATAGTTAATTGTCTAAATAATTTAAGACGTTTAACTTAGTTTTACATAGTATTTTAGTAAAACAATCACAACAATAATAGTTCATCAATTTAACGAAAATAAAGGACACTAGCAACAATAACACCCAGTTTATTTAATAATTAACGTAACTTAATCTAAACAAACAATCAACTTGGTCCAATATATATTAACAATAATTGGAAGTACCTAATTTGCTTTCACAGTTTTATTACTGTCTCCAGTGGCATAATTTGGCTTTCCTTAAATGTTCTATCTAATAGCATCGTGCAGTAAGACAAATCAACGTACACACATCACGATCTTCGAATAACTCGAATAGTCACACTCCCATAAACTTTATATACCTATAAATCAGGTACAGTCCACACTATAACTACGTAAAGTCAGTATGAAGGCAAATCTCTTTCAGAGACGTAACGTTCGTATGGTTTAACCGAATTAACATAATTACCAAATGAACATAGTAACAATGGTTTTGTGTTATTACTAAGATCTTATAATAAAAAATTAAAAGACACTGATAGATCCGATGACTTGTTAATTTTAGTCATTTATGCGTTAATCATCCTAGGTATTGTATGTAGCTACCTGCTAGATGAAAGTAGGTACATGATTTTCAGATTAAGGAATTAGAAAAAACGATATCGTTTTTAAATATATTGTAGCGATTGAGAGTAGGCTCCACGAAAAATAAAAAAAGATAAATATATGCATAGCGTTAACTGTCTGACATGAAATAAATAAGTAGCAAAATCCATAGCTCACGCTTAATCATGTTACTACGGAGCTAACATTTGAACGAGCTAGTGGACCTTTCTTATTCTTTGGGCTCGCTAACAATCGCCCGCATATATAGCAAGTAAACGAGTTCTTTAATATAAAGACAGACACACACACCATTCGCAAGTATATATCTAGGAATAATTTTATTTTAGAACTCTGCAAATTCGTTAAATACAAATTGAATTACTCAAGTTATTCAATATTCATGACTTACAAACATTGTAGAACCATGAGAAACATATTTATGAGCACATTAGAAATACACAAATCTGCTATTTATCTTCGTAATAAATCATAATTTTATGTTAACAGGGTAACTAAGGCATTTCAGCATTTATTAGAAGACACATTTTGTAGGTAAATCAAAAACCCTTTTAGTTCTTCGCCTGCCGTTTTCGTGAAATTCCATTGATATACAAATTTGGAACAACTCTTTGTGGCTCTATAGTTTATTGTTTGTTCTTTAAGTCTTGTAAGTTAATAATTGATTTGGACCGAACCATCGGTATCAATTATTTCATTGCAGAGCTGGAGCATCAAGTTCTACGTGAATAACAGTCTTGTGCCATCACATTATTATCTTCAATCCTTATTCCGTTTTCAATTATTTTTCAAGCCTGAAAACCATATGGGTTATTTAGCTAATTTTTCGACGTCAACCAACGAATCATAGTGCATCAAGAAACTAACACAAAGAATCATGAGATCATAACAGCTTTACCACTCTAGCGAGCCTATTCGAGTTCAAACTTACGGAAGCCCTGTATTTGTAATACTGATACAGAATGAGCAACTTAAATTACAGATAAAGGGATATCTGAATCTATAACAGATACGGAGGCGTCTTGGAGGAGACTTAAGGTTCATTTTAATTTATGTTTAAATTTTTTTTTTATTGGTCAGCCTGTATTATAATGACCGATCTAATCTTAAAATATATTTCATTCTTCTTTTCTCTTTTCCACGCATACGACATATATTGCCACCGCTGGTCCAACGCCGACCACCATCGATCACAGACTAACTGACTGGAGTATAGTAGTAAGTAGTGCAGACTAATAAAGTCCAATTTTAGTTTTGCCATTTGGGTGACGTGGAGTCTGTGTGACAGCGTTTTTGTTTGTCACGGGGTCGAAAACGTTTATGATTTGGAATGAAACGAAACCGTCACCGTTCACCGTTTGTGTCTAACCTTGGTTTATCCAAGTTCAATGTAAGCTGCATTTTTATATGTACTATTTTTTTATAATATATGGATGGCAATTTTCTATCTAACCATTTTACCATAATATGCGACATGTGTCAAGTAACTTATTTACACAGGGATTCAGTACGTTTGTACTCGAACAAGCTTGTTAGAATTTATTAAATGGGATATTTCGAAAACCATTTCGGTAATTGTGCTATCTGAATATCATAATTTTGAATTTGTGTTTTAAATTAAATTTGTGTTTTTCGAGATAATAGCAAATAAAGGAAGTGTGACGTCATGTCTAGTTACATACTATGGTTAATCGCAATGAAAATACAAATTGTCAATCGTAGAGATTTAGATAAAATCCTTACAAAATATTATTGTTCGAAGGAAGTACTTGCAAATACGTTTAATGTGTTGAAAGTAGAAAGTACTTCTATTGTGAAAGTAATTATTTATTGGGAAGTAATTAGTTTTATAGTTTTCGTCTAAATAGTAGATAAATTCAAGACAGATTTCGAAATTATTAAATATGTATCTCCACATGGATGTTAAATATATTATTTATAATTATTTTTATTATTCCGAATCACGATCCCATGAAGAGATAAAAAAAACTTATGAAGTTTAAATCGTGTGATAGGATAAATAGTAAATACAGCTTGTGTTGGAATAAAATAATGCTACAATTTAGAAATTTAACATGCAAATTACTAAAAGTATTCCGAAAAAAAACCGAGTTCGTGATTCGCAGAAGATACACCGTGTTTCACTTAACACTAAAAACCTGAAAACTGTTTGTTCAGAATCGAGAGTAGAATCGATTGAGCTATATCTTGATGGGGGTAATATTTTTTGTTTTAATTTGTATTATTAATTATTGTTTACGTGCCCATTCTACAAATTCGTAATACAACATTGTGCATATCATATTGTTAGAGGTTGTATACCTTTTTCAGTATTTAAGGGTATTAATACTGGCTGGTTACTTGCACGATTATTTTTTCCGCTACGAGATAGACGTTGTATGTCAGTTTAATTTTAAAGTTTATCATAAGTCATAACAAATTGAACTCGTGCCTAATTACAACCTTGTCATTTTGAATGTTAGGTTTAAATTTGCTTACTGCGTCACCTGTCCAATGTGAAATTTACTGTGACACAGTTTAAAGTGCTTTACAGTGACATAGCTGTCTATTGGTAAACCTTATGTCGTTGCAGTAACGTACACAATTAAACAGTTTGAAGGTTTATGATGGTAGCTAGCAATTATTTTATTGAGTGTAGAGTTAAAAGCCGAGTAGAGCTGCACAGAAAATTAAAAATTCAATTTAAAAAAATAATATTCATCAGATTAAAAAATTCAGAACATTCTAGATACGTTTAAAAAAATAAAAATCAGTTGGGGTGTCTGAGGTTTTGAGTGATACCGGAAACACGGTGTATAATGCTAACAAACATAAAATGTAACAAGTTGGAGATACAAATTTTAAAAAATTTTTGGTTATCTGTTTGATAACGACCATAAAAGCTACGTTTTCAATACCTACAAGGTATTGAAAACGTAACGAAATGAAACAAAAAAACTATTTTTTATCTCTATAAAAATAAAAAGAAGTCATAATTTTAAGTAGAAATATTACAAAAGTTCCCAATTTCAAAAACAGAAATTACATACATGGGAATTATTTGCCCTAGCTGAAACGGAGATACTGCGCTCACTCAGTCAATAGGTATATTTTGTATACGGTACAGCGGGGCAAATCTCGACTATTTTATGATGTTGAGTTGGACATGTAACCACTAAACACGCCTACCATATATAACCGGTGGACATTCTATTCAATAATGCAAACATTGTAAAACATGGAAAAAATGGACCCTTATAAATTGGCCCCCAAGTCGAGTCTTGCCCCGCTGTACCTTATGACGATACATGATTTATCATTAATTTAATAATTATTAATTCTAAGATCTGATTTGGTATTAGTAAATTTCAAAATAGTATTCTATTGATTCGAAAAAGGGCTAATTAACACGGTACGAGATCTCGCATGTGAATTACATTACAATGCGGCATTTGACGGACCGGCTAAATAAATTATAGGTATGTAACCGCAATAGTCCGCAAAGTGTATAAATGAGACTCAATACTGGCTGGCTTTAAGAACCTCATATGATCTTAGTAGTTATAAGTTTATAACGTGTGAGACCTATTATTCTGAAATTTCAGTCTAAAATATTCATATCAAATAAACTCTCTGTGACAATTTTTACTCTAAAAACGGAAATCGCTGCTTCTTTACGGTAACGTGTTTCAAAAAGGGCTTGTTGGCTACTTCTACGCTAAATTAGACAATATTACAAAGTAATAATAGTACGTTGCTCCTGGAAAGCTATGTATGAAAATCTTGGCATAATTAATGGAAGATTTTTTTAAATTGGGACATGATTATACGCCGCAGTTTATCAAACCATCCACCCCTCCCCCCTCTGCGTCTCCCGTCTACACACCCCCCCTTAAAGAGCCAAAAATGCGGTTTTTTCTCGATTTCTGACAAAACCGTTGAAGACCCAGAAAAAACGTGTAGGAACGAAGTAATCCTTAATAAATTCACTACAAATCTCTCATTAACACTTTAGTGCTAGCACTTATAGTTTTCGCGCGATCCGTCACGAAAGTTGCTCCTATCTGCAATTTTCTTTAATGAATGAAAAGTTTTCTCCCAAAATGCTTACGAAATCGTCGAAATTTGTTTGATATTACTAAAATATTATAAGCTCAGAATGAATTTCAGGAGAAAAATCACTACCATGGGTAGGACTTGAACTCACGGCCTCTGGATAGATAGATATGATAGGTAGATGACACTATCCATTGTCAGTACCATTGATCCATATAGTAGAAAGATTCGCTGACTAGGGACGAGCTTTTGGTGGCTCAGTAGGTAGAGCCCTGGAGTATCAATCTGGTAGCCGTTAGTTCAAGTCCCACCCAAGGTAGTGATTTTTCCCCCTTCGTTTTATTTTAGTCACGAGTTTACAATATTTTAGTTACATCAAACAAATTTCGACGATTTCGTAAGAATTTTGGAAGAAAACTTAATATTAATTAAAGAAAATTGCAGCAAGGACCTTTCGTGACGGATCACGCGAAAACTATAAGTGCTAGCACTAAAGTGTTAATAAGAGATTTGTAGTAAATTTATTAAGGATCACCTCGTTCCTTCACGCTTTTTCTGTATCTTCAACGGTTTTGTCAGAAATTGAGAAAAACAGCATTTTCGGCTCTTTAAGGGAGGGTAGAGGGGTGACGCAGAGGGAGGAAGGGTGGGGAGGGTTGATGAAAAATAACTTCGGACTATAACGTACATATCCCAATTTAAAAAATCTTCCATTAATTATCCGTAATTTTAGTTAATTCCCCAGTATTATAAAGGCCATGGTACACATCTTCAGCCATTTATAATAACTAAATAACAGTTAAGGCTGCTTTCAAAAAAAACGTCAAAAGAATGTAAAATTGATAGTTTTAGTCGGTGAAATACTACACTTTCTGTTATCCAATAGATTTATTTAATTCAAGTTCCAATTAGAGCATCTTATTATCTTGATTTTTATAAGACTGGATTTTTGAAAACTAACTCACTAAATTAATTATGAATTTTTCTCTAATGCACGTTTAGAAAAACGCACGTATAGAGCTGAATCAGTCGATCTTATTTGTAAAATTTGGACAATTTTGAATATTAAAACGGGTAAATTTATAATTCGTATATCCTGTACCACAATCATTTCAGACTAGATTTTTATTTTAAGTTTTTGAAAAAGAGTAAACTAGCCTAAGGCGAATTCAATTTTTTTCAGAAATTACCTAAAATTAAGTGACAATTTCTTTGAAAATCTACATCAAATCGAAGTAAGTTTTGTACTAAATTAATCTGCAACGTTTACTTAAATTGCTGTTATGCCTTAGTGATTATAAATTGCTATTATTGATTTTTGCCAATTTTTTGAAAACGAGCCTTCACCGGTACAATTATTACCACTTTTGGACATTTTCTCATATTTTGTTAGACCAAGTAGAAAAAGTCCTATAATGTGATATATATTTATAAACTACTCGCAAAGCCCTTTAATTTGATACCACACACGGTATGATCGAGCGCTCGGTTGCGATTTCACTATTTTTAACACGAAAGCCCTCTTAAGACAGTACATCAGTTAAAGACAGCTAGTTTATTAGAAACACTAATGGTATTTGACCTAAAAAACCTTCCCTTAAACAAAAATCAATAAGAATTATGCCAACGGCTTCTAATTCTAAACATCACTTTTGATGCAGCCACAAGTCAGATTTAACGCGAAGGCTATCAATTAAGTCAATGTGTTTGGTCAAACGTGAACTGGCCCTAATACCTGGTAGATAAATCTTGTAGTGGCATTTTATTGCATATACGAAGAAACAATCGGAACAGCAGAAGTTAGCCTGAATTAGAATTTGGTTAACATGCATAGTCTAGTGCGTTACTAACAAGCCAATCATGGGTGTTTGAGAGAGCGACGCAATATGGTTTAATGATACTGGTGGGTTCTATGCCAAACCAATTTAATGGCTCGGAAACTTGCTGAGCGGGTATGGACCTATGAACGGATAACAACCAAATAAAAAACTAAAACTTTCGCACGCATATCTGTTTCTTATTACATTTAATAAGACCGATATATATTCATGTAAATGAGGTTTGACGTATTCTTTAAGTGGGATACTTTTATAAGTCTCTTTCCAAAGTGGCGCTATTAATCAAAATAGTATTTTATAACTGTCCCTCTGTTGGATTTCTTATTCAAAAACGTTCGGAAGAGAAGTTTTGTTTACTAATTATTTCTAACTACGTAAATTAGACGTAGTTTCGCGAAAAGGATTCATCCTCTAAAAATATCCATTGGAATGAATGACTTTTCGTTTTACCAGAGAGCTCAAATACGCCTTAAAATACGCCCAATTAATTCTATGTACTAATTTTCTGCAAGAATTGGTAAAAGCTACATCACGGCCATACCTGCTGATCCCAAAAAAACATTGGCAGATTGACTCGCATGTCGCGGGCATTCATTGTCTGTTGCATCCACATGAGGTCCGGAGACGTCGAAGTTTGCCCCCACAGAGAATCCACCTGTAATTATAATGTATTGTCATTAATGTCATTATCGACTACACAAGAACGAACGAACTTTTATTGTGGACACGGCCATCAATGTACAATAGGCCAGTTTCCTACTAGTCAAATCAGCTTCTTTTTAAGAACTGTCAAAACGATTATAAATATGGAATTACTATGAAATACTGAGGTGTGACGTCACGGTCAATTTATTTACTTTATATCTTTCTCTTTGACTTATTAAATATAAATTATGTTTAAACATAACTACTGTCCATATTTTTCTTCTAATTATGCGGTGCTTTATTTCGTGCACTGCATAAAATATTTTATCTTAGGTATAGGAAACTAGCCTATTATTGTTGAATGTACTGTTTGTGTAAAATAAAATAATAGGCTACTTGACCCTTTTAAAAGTATGTCTTATTATTAATTACTGTCTAATTAGACGAAAAAAAATAATACCATATTTTTTTACGACTTAAAAACCCGCAAAAAAATAATTTAAAGTTTACTTTTACGTGATCAGGCAAAAACAACATCAGCCATATTAATCTATAGAATATCTATGACATGACGTAAGTCGATTTAGAAAAAATATTTGACAATGTCACAGCCGAGCAACGACTATGAATTTTAATACAATAGAGGTTGCTTCTATGGAGATTAGATTAGTACCTCTAATTTCCATAGTTGATTTGAATTATGTGACGTCACTCCATTGGCCAACACCGTTTTCGTAGTCCATAATTTAAAAAAAAACATACACACATCTTTAATTAAAAATACGCAGTCATCACGCACTTTTAATGCAAGCTATAAATATTGATTTCTTAAGTCAAATACTACAGAAAACAATAACTTGATGTGCTAAATTCGATACGAGTCTAGTAGCCTATACAAATCGCAACTAAAACCATTGAACGCACTCATGACAGTCGTGACAGTAAGCTTTCTATAATCGCGTTTACCAACATTTACTGACAGTATAAGCATCATAGATTTACCATAGGTTGGCCAAACGGTTGATTACTAACTAGGCTGACATTGCCAAATTGAAGATTATCCACAGAGTTATCTTCCACGTTCACGTTTGATACAACCTAAAATCAGGGCATTTAAATCTGAAGAAACACAGTAAGTTATTGTTAGGCATCGGAGTTTTATCGCACGGTAAGAGTTTAGCAGGGCAAGATTGCAACCTATTCATACTCAATTAGTTTTTTTTTCTACTCCCCAACTGTTATTCGTCATTTACAGGGTCGTGCATAGATCTTTTAAGCCCTACATAAAAGTCTATTTCCCAAAGCCAGGCCTCGCCGGCTTCCCGCACACACCACGCAGCGCAGTAACAAAAAAAATTAAGCTGGTAGTGCAAACCTTTGCGTCAAAATACAGGAAAATTGTATGCAACGGTGTTAAACTGAGTGAAAAAATACTAGTGGCGTCTTTATTAACAATTTTCGGCTTCGCCTCAAATAGTTACCCACGCCACTCGCCTTTTTAGGGTTCCGTAGTCAACTAGGAACCCTTACTAGTTTCGCCATGTCTGTCTGTCCGTCCGTCCGCGGATAATTTCAGTAACCGTTAGCACTAGAAAGCTGATATTTGGTACCAATATGTATATCGATCACGCCAACAAAGTGCAAAAATAAATAATTTTAAGAAAAAAAAACCGCCGCCTTTGGGGTTCTGGTAAAAGCTACTTGCGAATGTTGGATTATGTAGAAATGTGTAGGTATTTTTTTAAACTGCTTTTAATGCTTTAATTATTTGATGGCAACAAAATCAATATACGTATACCGTTAAGGTTTGAGGAGTTTCCTCAATTCCTCATGAATCCGATTATAAGAAATCGAAGCTTGACAAAATTTGACTTGAAAAGTCAATATGCTTAACAAATATAACTAAATAAATGTTACTGTTCTGAACTTAAATGCATGCTGTTCTTATAAAAATACCAAAGTCACTATAAGTGTGCCGTTCAGATTTGAGGAGTTCGGTTCTGACCATCATCTGCAGTTCCACTGCACCAAATGTCACTGTTCTGGACGTAAGGGCATGCTGTTCTTATAAAAATACCAAAGTCACTATAAGCGTGCCGTTCAGATTTGAGGAGTTCCGTTCTGACCATCATCAGCAGTTCCACTGCACCAAATGTCACTGTTCCGTACGTAAATGCATGCTGTTCCTTTAAAAACACAAAAATCGCCATATGTATGCCTTTCAGATTTGAGGAGTTCCCTCGGTTTCTCCAGGATCCCATCATCAGAACTGGGTTCTGAGAAAAATGGGACCAATCTGTATGCATATACATTCAATCAAAAAAAAATTTTTCAAAATCGGTCCAGTAACGACGGAAATATCGAGGAACAAACATTTAAAAAAAATACAGACGAATAGAGAACCACCTTCTTTTGAGAGATTTGAGACGGCGGTTAAAAATGGAATAAATGTTTTATTAGGGTACCCCCCCTACATATAAAGTGGGGGCTGATATTTTTTTTCATTCCAACCCCAACGTGTGATATATTGTTGGATAGGTATTTAAAAATGAATAAGGGTTTACTAAGATCGTTTTTTGATAATATTAATATTTTCGGAAATAATCGCTCCTAAAGGAAAAAAAGTGCGTCCTCCCCCCTCTAACTTTTGAACCATATGTTTGAAAAATATGAAAAAAATCACAAAAGTAGAACTTCATAAAGACTTTCTAGGAAAATTGTTTTGAATTTGACAGGTTTAGTAGTTTTTGAGAAAAATACGGAAAACTACGGAACCCTACACTGAGCGTGGCCCGACACGCTCTTGGCCGGTTTTTGACCTTTAAACGACGGTTGCATAAAATACTATAAATTTGTTTTTAATATAGTCGACACAATAATATTTGTAAAATACAGTGTGGAAATTAAACTCAGGCCGTGGAGGAAAACTACTTTAAATCCTTAAGCTAGCTCATTTTACTTAAAGGAGACATTCATTTATTTTTGAAAAGAAACAAATCTGCATTAAAAGATTTTTTAAACTCGCTTGCTTCGCCCGGGACTCGAACCAACTAAAATTTAAAAAATAAACACTCTTTATTTTATTATACTAATCGGTAGTATTAATATTCAGGATAAAGTTTCTCTAACAAACATTTGGTCTTAAAAATAAAAATAATCGTTAAATCTAACATCAACTTTATTTTACTATCAATTTTGTAACACTTAAATTATTTAACTGATAAATTAGCAAGCGTGTACTTCATACGAAGTCTGAGTGTTGGAGAGATAACAGAACTGTTACGTGTCTTTTACTTGTTAAAAGTGAACAGTAACCAAATATTTTTTAGAGAAACTTTATCCTGAATATTAATACTACCGATTAGTATAATAAAATAAGGAGTGTTAATTTTTTTTAATTTTAGTTGGTTCGGGTCCCGGGCGAAGCAAGCGAGTTTAAAAAAATCTTTTAATGCAGATTTGTTTCTTTTCAAAAATAAAGGAATGTTTCCTTTAAGTAAAATGAGCTAGCTTAAGGATTTAAAGTAGTTTTCCTCCAGGGCCTGAGTTTAATTTCCACACTGTATAATGCCAAGTAAATGGTCTAAGATATTATTGATAAGAAATAAATGCTAGGTAATATTAACATTTTGCAAAAAGATTGCTTTGAAAAATGTATACTGACAAAAAACATCTGTATGTTTTTATTACAATCTTTTATTTAGAACATACATACATACTTGCAAAGTATGTATGTATGTTCGGGTGAAATCTCGCGACTCAATTTTGAAGCAGATATCTTTAACCGATTGAGCTGAAATTTTACACACATGTATGTAAATCACGTTACAATGCAATATTATGGTATAAAGCTGATCTGATGATGGAGCAGAAAGGTTGCCATAGGACCTCTGTAATGAAATTTCGTATCACAAAATCCCCATCGAGTAAGGGGTTTTCAGAAGTCTCGGAGAGCAGCCCCTCTAGCACAACTTGCCTTGTCGCGCGCGAGTCCATACTTGAAGTCACGCTTGATGTATGGACTCGCGCGCAACAAGGCAAGTTGTGCTAAAGGGTCTGGTGACTGTTGAATGAAAAGTAGAGTCGGCGATAAAAGCGTGTGCCAAAAATGATTTTTTTTTGCAAAAAACTTTGATTTATTTCAACTTACTTGCACACACGCGTGCACAATTTTATTATTATTATCGCACTATTCCGAATAGTATTAAATACTTACATCTAATCCTAAGGCCGGCTGAGAGTTAATCATAGAATCGTGTGGGCCCTGGGTGCGCATTCCGAAGCCACTGCTCATTGAGAACGACGCCATGTCCTATAAAATTAACAATATTGTAGGTAGGATATTTCAGGTTTATCATCTTTGCAATTCAAAATATTTCATTGCATGTTTGAGTCAATTTCAGCGCTTCGGTAAGGCGTTATTTTTTGGGATTTAGTTCAGCGCGCCTATCGTATGATTTGGAAACACAGCGCAAAAACGTAACGTAACATTTTCTATTGATAATTTACACCAGGGACAAAGCCTTGAAACTACAACAATAATTCTGGCTTGCTACATGACAATGAATAATAATAAGTTCATTCTCCCACATAAAAATACAAACAAAAAATTATATATACCTAGAGGTTTTCTAGCAAGAACATTTCGGTGTTTGGCGAAATAAAAACGGTGACAATCCTGCACCAAAAAGGTACCCTTTCAAAATAAATAATTTTCAACTTTCCGCTTAGCACCTACTTGAAAAATATCTTAGTATAAAAGTGGATTTTTAATTAAAGTAGTATTAGTAGTAGTACACAAAAAAAATAGAATTAGTTTGAGAAACATGTATGAAAACCTGTATTCACAGTTTTACTGGCGAACACAAATTGAAAGCCAATAATCTGTGTTTTTCTGTATGAAGTATGTACAGGTAAACTATTCGTAAATTGATAGTTAAGGTATTACTAGTTTTGCTAATTTATTTCCACATTTTCAAACACCATTCTTGTTAATGTATTGTTATATAACATAACAGTAGCATTGCTACTTTAACTAGTGCTACTGTACGTATCGTGGTAGGAAAATCTCTAGGTCTACTAATAATAAAATGATGTACGTACCACAGGGGTAAAAGGTACCACGGACCCATAAGAACCCAAGGGTCGCATATGCGTGTCGCATGCGCGTCTCACCATTAGACTAGGGGTAAAGAACCCTGCTCTATACCAGTTGTACATGTCTTTGGAAGAAAAAGGTCCTTGTACAGTTTTCTGAAAGAAAAAAACAATAGTTAAAGATTTATATAGTTTCAAAATTTAAAGACACATACCAATCACTGTGTGCTACTCTGCGGCGGCGCCACCATAATGAAATTCAACTAATTATATGTTAAAATGATGTTCGTAAGACGTACAGTATGTACGTATAATGTTATGACTGTACCTATAGCGGGAAACGAAATAATGGGCTTTTATTGTGGCGCCGCCAGGGAGCATACTCTGCAGCGGCGCCACTCAGTTCTCATAGATAGAAATGACATCATCTACTTTTTTCTCATGGAAATTGATGTACCAATGCTGTTTATTATGTACGTATTGAAAAAATCACTATAACTTAGTAAATGTATGTACTTTCAGTAATTCCGCATTCCGCCTGAACGGTATGAGCTAGTATGTAAGGAGGTGTACCTACGGGTAAGCGAGAGGGAGATATGTTCCTTCCCGCTCGCTCCCGCGCTTTGCGCGTTTCGTTCTAGGTTTCAATTATTATTATTAAATTTATGCCCCTGTTGTACACTTTGCTTTTCACTTCGATTGCGAGGAATTATTATTATATATTTTTCTCGGCAATTTACACCACGAAATTGTCGTGAAGCGAAAGAACATAATAGGTACATAAGATAACCAATTCCCGCCAACTTTTTTTTCAACATGTGATCAGAGTTTCAGACGCTTGGTTTTTTGCCAAGTCAAACATTTTTTAAACGGGAAGTAATCGAATCCTATTTTATTTTATTTACTTAATTTAATGACAGAAAATACGGAATTCCAATAAATTATAGCAAAAATAAAATAACCTATCAAAGTTTTGTCACCTACACAATTTTATTGCTCAATAAAATTGTGCATCCTTTTCTATTGCTATAGAAAAGGATGAAAATAGTTTTCTTTGTTCTTATTTACTGACAGATTTAAATTGTTTGACAGTGTTTACATAATGTAATTTTTTTTAAAAAGAGTATTATTTTAGTAATCATAGTATATAAATATAGTATCGTTGGCAGGCATTTCTGTATAAGTATAACAAAAAAATTCGTTTTCACTTCTCATGCTCGAAAAGTGCACCTTTATGTAGTGCGAAGATGACATAAAATCGCATTTTACATTCTAGAGCATAAAGTAGGTACAATTTTCTTCTAAGGCCGGCAACAGACAGTCTTAAAATTCATAATCTTAAAAAACAAGAGTGTGTGTGGACAGTCGCGAAATTATATGTAACTCCATGCACTCGATCTGATTTTTGTACTGATTATGACTTTATCAAATTATGAATTTTAAGACTGTCTGTTGCCGTGCCGGCCTAAGACTAAGGTAATCGGTCTCAAGAGACAAACAGTTAAAACATTTGCAAAATTTTATTGAGCAATAAAATTGTGTAGGTGACAAAACTTTGATAGGTTATTTTAGTTTTGCTATAATTTATTAGAATTCCGTATTTTCTGTCATTAAATTAAGTAAATAAAATAAAATAGGATTCGATTACTTCCCGTTTAAAAAATGTTTGACTTGGCAAAAAACCAAGCGTCTGAAACTCTGATCACATGTTAAAAAAAAAGTTGGTGGGAATTGGTTATCTTATATACCTATTATGTTCTTTCGCTTTACGACAATTTCGTGGTGTAAATTGCTGAGAAAAATATATAATAATAATTCCTCGCAATCGAAGTGAAAAGCAAAGTGTACAACAGGGGCATAAATTTAATAATAATTATTGAAACCTAGAACGAAACGCGCAAAGCGCGGGAGCGAGCGGGAAGGAACATATCTCCCTCTCGCTTACCCGTAGGTACACCTCCTTACATACTAGCTCATACCGTTCAGGCGGAATGCGGAATTACTGAAAGTACATACATTTACTAAGTTATAGTGATTTTTTCAATACGTACATAATAAACAGCATTGGTACATCAATTTCCATGAGAAAAAAGTAGATGATGTCATTTCTATCTATGAGAACTGAGTGGCGCCGCTGCAGAGTATGCTCCCTGGCGGCGCCACAATAAAAGCCCATTATTTCGTTTCCCGCTATAGGTACAGTCATAACATTATACGTACATACTGTACGTCTTACGAACATCATTTTAACATATAATTAGTTGAATTTCATTATGGTGGCGCCGCCGCAGAGTAGCACACCAATCACTGACTTCACAAATCGAAATGCTAATTCAAAATGCTTCATGGTCATTACCTTAGGATCTTCGTAATACCAATGGTCAGCTAAACTCTGGGAATTATGTGTTGCAGTATTATGTGGTGGTGACTGTCGCATCATATTCATGTTACCGTATAAAGAGTTAAATGGCGCCTGAGACCCTGAATGTGCTAGTCCGTGCATTGGGAACATGTTATTTTGCGCGTGGTTTGGCATCTGTATATCAGAAGATGGTGGCATCTGAAATCAATTATAAATATTTAATACAAATTTTGAAGAACTGATATAAGATGTCGGATACGTCTTTTCTTTACTACCTGGGCATTATTTGGATTTTGTCCAAGTCCAAAGAGAGAATTACTAGTATTTGGCATCCCTTGAATAGCCGACGAATTTTGAAATCCTGTCAGCCCTGTAGAACCTTGATGCATACTGGTTGCACTCATGGCCGAATTGCCCATGTTAGGGTTAAGAAGTAACGGCGGCGGTGACATCCTCTGATGAGGAATACCCATAGAATTATTTGCTGAGCCTTGCTCTAACAATCTGGGACCCTGTAGTCTCATTGCAGAATTGAGTGCTGTGTTGGAAATTCCTATGTTATGCATTGAAGATGTTTGGTTGCCTGCATTCTGTATACCACCGGGCTGCAAAGCAGATGGTTGCATTCCTAATGACTGCATACTGATACTCTGCAGGCCCGGAGCTTGCAAGCCAGGCATTTGTAGCGCGTGTTGTGGCATGCCGGGCGTCGAAAGTCCTTGAGTCTGCATTCCAGGCGAAGGCATTCCTGGGTTCTTTGGACCTGGTGTTTGCAATCCAAGTGTATGCAAGGTGGAATTCTGCATTCCCGGCGATTGCATGCCCGCATTCTTTTGCCCAGACGCCTGCAGCCCTAATGTTTGTAAGCCCGAGTTTTGTATGGACGGCGACGGTATTCCAGATGGTTGCGCGCCAGGAGATGGCAGGCCGTGGGCCTGGAGCCCGGGGTGCACGGTGGATTGTAGCAGCCCGTGTGGATGCATTCCCGGAGACTGCAAGCCTGGCGCCTTAGCTACAGAACTCTGCATTCCTAATGTGTGCATTGTATTTGAATGCATGCCAGGCATGCCCGCCATAGATAGGTTAGGTTTATGCATCACATTGCCTTGGTTTTGAGCACTAGGACTTACGGCTCGGTTTTGCATAGCGGCGTTAGCAGCCGCAGTCGCCGAGTTGCCCATAGAAGCCTTGCCTGACATTCCCGTATTCAATACATTCAGCTTCGAAAGAATATCTTTGTCGTCCAACGTTATATCAAAAATGTCTTCGACAAGAGCATCCTCGGCCGATTTACCAGAAAATTTGGAGTGTTCCCTAAAACAATGTACATATACATTATTTATTTATGAGGGATGTATAAAAGGTAACAGCAACATTAATGTATATCAAATATCAATATTATCGTGAAGGGAAAATAAATCCGGCCAAGTGCGAGTCGGACTCGTCCACCGAGGGTTCCGTGCAAACTTTCAATAGTTGAATCATCAAATGTTATTCATATAAGTCTACAGACTTGACTAAATCCCTCAAGACTCAATTTCCCACATAACAAGTAATATTTAATAATAAACAACTAAAAACAGCATCATCACAAACAAATAATTATATATACAGTCGAGTTCATAAATATGTGTACATTTCATCACCTTAACTCTAAACATACTTATGTATAAACTAAGCGCTCACGGGCAAAACTGCATGGTATGTATGTAAATACTAGTTTGTAAGTCTCAATAAGTGAAATGTATATTTTTTTGAGAAAAATAAATGTCTTTAACCCGAACTCGTTGCAATAAGGTGAAAAAATGTACACATATTTATGAACTCGACTGTACCATCAACAACAGCCGCTTACGGCCCAGCCACGACATTGGTCTATTAAGCTCGACAGCGGTGAGCGGCAGCCATACGTGCGAATGAAAAGTCCCATCGCTGTGTCTCGCTCCAAAGTATGGCCGCCGCTCAGTGCTGTCGCGCTTAAACCAATGTCGTGGCTGAGCCGTTAAGCTCGAACTTTCGAACGACTTGTGAAACAAGGCAAATTCCAGAAAAGTGTAAATCACATTTTGTTCTTTAAATGTGCTCAACATGGCAAGTGGTGGGTGTTACAGTATCACGCAAGATACTTTATCTATCTTCTATTAACAGTAATATCTAATTAGAATGGGACATGCAATTAAAATCATTACTTTCTCGTATTAGTAAAGCACGTTATGTAAAACTTTATCTAATAAACAGTCCATACAAATAAAGTAATAACACATACTTATCAGGCATTTGAGTGTCTTGCATCCCAGGTTTCCGAGCTTGTGCATTTGGGTTATCTGCTGCCGATGCCACAATGTTTTGATGTTTCTGGCGCAAACTATTATTAGGTTTGATAGTCACCGATTGGAAATTTCCTCTCTCATCAGTGGCCTCATCCATGTTTATATCAGACCTCATTAATGCATCAAAAGTTTTGTTTTCTGCAAACTTGGGCCGGTAGGCATTATTTTTCGAATAATTATTTTCGGTCTGACCACTATCAGACGAATCTGGCGAAGTGACTTGGTTTTCCTGTGTATCTTGAGTCATGTTGGTCTCTTCTTTACTAGTACTGCTTTGTTTTGAACTCGAACTGGTGTTGCCGCTATCTTCTGCCGCTGTAACACTTACTTGCTGAAAATGAAACAGATTTCTATCTTACTCATCTGATCTGACCTGTGAAGAAAGGTATTAGTAGTTTAACATTAAGTAAAAGGGTCTTAAAATAATCGGACTCCTGTGTTTATCAGCCGAAATGGATGACGCTAAACGGCGCCATATTTTGTATTAGTGTTAATATCAAAAATAAACTTTTTGACCATGTTACCTACACCAAGTTAATATTCAATTTATTATAGCCAACAAGTTGAAAGAGTACCTACACTTTTTGGCTATAATAAATTGAACCTTATCAGGATCATAACATACAAGCTGTACAGCAACACCTACTTACAGCTGTCCAATTCAATCAATTATTTCTTTTGGAATAATTTACTTCTTCTATTAGGTATACCTTTTTGAATTTGATTTCACTGGCATCAAACTTTTTCGGTGATAGTTTTTTTGCCTTTGCCGAAGCCCACCATTCCTCCGAACCGTCTTCTACAGATTTTAATCTAGCAAAACTGCCGTGAGTGTGTGATCTCGTCAGAGCTAAAACAAATAAAAAGTATGTATCAGTAAGAAAAATAATTTGAAATCTTAGACTTAATTGAATTTAAAATAAAAAAAAGGCTCAGACTCCAACCAACTTAATGGATGCCTGAATGATTTTGCTAGACTCTTATAATAACTTCCTGAAATAGACCGCTGCAAGTTACTGCTTACTCGAATCAGTGTCATCACCATTAATCTTAGACAGAATAATTATCATCATGACTGTACTTAAGTCTTAAGAGTCTCTTGGAGTATTATGTAACGTTTTCTGTTCGGCGTTCTTTTACTTTTATAAAAAGTGTTCAATGTTCATGTAATATACGAGTAAGTAATATCAATGCCCAATATTTCGCTTCTACTGAATAATACGAAATAACTTGAAATAAGACATAATTCATAAACAAAGCCCGGATTACGGGAGAAATTATGTGTTGACATCTCAATAGTGCGAGGAAACACATTTTATAAGTCGATAAAATGCCGATAAATAGCACGACGTACTCGACCACCATTACGAAATAAAAAAAAATGGTAGTTGTAAACAATTTTAAAAAGAGCTGTTTGTATTTTTTTTTTTTCAATAAGTACTTTATATAATTTTCGTAATAAACAATTAGTATTTTTTTAATATATATTTTTCAATTATTGATGATTATTATTGTATGTAATTAGTTTACTGAAATAATAAATAATAAGCTTACACATTATGTAACAATATGACATGTAAGACAATAACTATAATAAAGATCAATAAATTTCTGATTCAAAAATTGTTCGCATGGATGTCGATAAAATAGTCGATATTTAACTAAGCACTATTGAAAAGTGCATTTTTGCTCCCGTCGTCCGGGCTTTGTTCATAAACGAGAAACTTGTGATCAGATGTCTAGTGTGGAAGGATGCTTACAATAGGAAGCTTCCTGGTTCCTCGGCAGGTTGGTGTCGTCATTACTGTAGCCGTGGAAAGCCCCCGACGCATCGAACGTGCCTGCGCATGCCTCCGCGTTGTCCATTGCCCTTAAACATATTAATGCAATTAAAATATAAGCCCACATTTGGAACAAGTTACTTGATCACGGTAAGGCCCTCTGTCTAGATTTACGTCCATTTTAAAATAAATACATGAAACGTTCTACAATAACACACAGTAGAAATTAGGTATTGTTTGGTTGTCAAGCCAAATAAATATAATACGACGAAGATTTAATAGAAGTCATTAAGGTGAATATTCCTATGTAAGTCTATACAGGGTGGAAAGATAAGTCAGGCCCTGGATCCCAGGCCCAGGGCCTAACTCATCTACCTTAAATCCTTATACTGGCTCAGTTTACTTAAAGACAAAGATTTAAGGTACTTTCCCTCCAGGGCCCCACTTATCATTCCACGTCCACACTGTACATGTTAAATCTTATGGAGGAGGAGAAATAAAATCAGTTGCACCAATTACCATTCTGGTAAAATTTCCTCGTTTTGTGCGTCCCCGCCCCACGTTCGCCGGTTATGGTTCCACAATGGTGGCTTGTCCTGATTAGGCCGGTCACCCCAATCTCGCTCTACAAATTGAGTAAAAACGTTGAATAAAAAGTTACATAAATCTATTAAAAAATCACGTATTACATAATCCTCAGATATAGGTGAGTAAAACCATCGGAAATTCTCCAAAGGATACAATACTCTTTGGATTGTTAAAAGCTCACCCCACTTGTCTTGTTGGCCAGTGCGAGGCCTCCCAGCATCTGACAAACGCCATTCCTCGCCTTCTTCGCGGGTCTGTGGTGACCTCCAATTCGTGTTACTAGTCGGCCGCTTGCTAAAAAACAACAAGAATGTTTAAGAGATATTGTTGCTGTTCTGTCCTTTTAAAAATCATCCATAAAGAAAAGTGATATCACTGTAGACTGTTTTAAGACAATAAAGAAACTAAAAGAAAAGACTGATATAGTTATTAATATACCTTCGGAAAGTTTTATTTGGTGTCCATTCAGATTGTTCACTAACAGCTCTGTTAGTGGAAGGTCCTCCATTACTATTGCTCCAGGAGCGCGACACAGGTGGAGCATCTTCATCGGCACCAGGCACATAACTTGGTATCCTTTGATGGAATGCGTTTCCCCTGTAAAGTAAAAAAAAAAAATAAACAAACGTACAAAACATAAATCTGACTAATAAAATGAAATTTCGTTTTGTACTATTACTATAACAGTAACCCAGCCTGTAATAATAGTAACCTGGCCTGCTAAGCCGCGGTCCCGGGTTCGAATAGCGTTAAGGGCATTTATTTGTGCGATATTTGTTCCTGAGTCATGGATGTTTTCTATATATGTAAGTATTTATATATTATATAATTATATCGTTGTCTGAGTACCCACAACACAAGCCTTCTTGAGCTTACCGTGGGACTCAGTCAATCTGTGTAAGAATGTCCTATAATAGTTATTTATTTCTTTATAAATTCAACTAATCATTTCAGCTGTAACTTTACTTAAGTTACAACTCTAAATTTATTATACAAGTCATCCTATTTCTTGTCACTTTTATCATTACTAGACTAATAATACTTTCCTTCCCAGTGACGGTTGTCGGACAAACGGCATCCGTGGTCTGCCGCGGTTGTCAGTTGCAGTTAAACCTCTGCTCATTCCTCTACCAAACTTGTCAGGCGTCAGTGCGCCTATAGGTGGCCCGCTTCGTAGATTCTCCCGCTATAACAATATTTTCATGTTAATTAAGTTATCAAGACTAATTGGGTTCCTACTTTTTTTTTAGTTACATATTGTCATACTGAAAAATATATTACGTGTAATCGTAATCGTAGCTATCCCAAAGTGAGAAAAAGGCAGCTAATAATATAAGCGTCTTTTTACTGACTGGTTGGGTGTGTTTCTAACTTTCTATGTATAATGGTAGTAATTGAAATTTCATAAATACTTTTACCATTTCCTCTTCAAATGTATTATGTAGCGCAAATGGTGGTTTGCCTCTAGGTTGATAAAGCTGGTCTATAGATTTTAACTCTGAGGGTGCTTCCACGGTCCTGTCATAAAGCGCAAGCATCTCTTCTCTGCCATACCTGAAAATAATATTTCAAAAATCTGTATGTTTTTGTTGAAGTTGGGAAAAGATAAACTAGACAGTCAGACTATGCAAAGTATTATTTAAAACAATAGCTAAGTAAGCTGTAGGACGTAAAATAAGTTACTTATCATACAAAATATTGGCGCTTAAGTAATAGCAAATTCCGCATTTTTGAACTGGTTTAACTAACTTTTTTTAAGAATGTGGTCACTAACTTTCACAAGAATTTGTTTAGAATTGCGACCAGTAGAGGACATTAAGTGAGTTGAAGACAAGAGGTCAAAAATTAATGTGAGTTGGATTCTTTACATTGTGGCATTTTTTTATATCAAACTCTAGACTTAGCAGTACAGTCCAGCCAAGTTGGAAGAGAAGATAGGTGTAAGAAGGGCATAATAATGTTTTTTTTTTACTTACCGAAGTTTTGCAAGGTGTATTTTTTGCGTGGTGTTGGCAGCGCAAAGTGGATTTCCCGGGACTGGTGATGTGGCCCGCGCCGGTGCGCCGCCGCCCGCCCCGGGACCGGCGCTGTTTCCCGAGGCCATCAGCGCGTTCTGACTGTTGGAGCCCTGAATGCTGGCATTACGTTCTCGTGCCAAGTTGCGCAGCCACTCCGGTCCAAACTTGATGGGGTTATTACGGTCGCCCATTGTTCTGGACGATCACTCAATCAATACACGAAAAACTGAAAGCGCTGAAATAAAACACGATTTTTAAAAAAGGTTTTATAAGCACTATTTGTATTTTATATTAACCTATTATATTAATTACCTATAAACACTTCAACAAATATTTGATGCATTTAAGTACAACAAATTGTGTATAGTTATGAAAAACTGGCAATACAAGGCATAAAGATAAATCGGAGAAATTTATACTTATATATTACAATAGATCTGTGGATAGTTTGAGTAAGTATAATATATGTAGCTTATGATAATAGCTATCAGCAATGGTACAAAATCCAAATAAAAACTAACTTAATAATTTTATGAGCTTGCTTGGTACTATTTAACTTATATCAAACATAGTTAATTTTCTTGCTAATGCTATAATTTTGAAATTTGCTAGTAATATATGAAATTTTGACAAAATGTTAGCATGGCAGCTTGTGAAAATAGTGTTATGTGTAGACATTATGTTGTGGAGAGTTTTCACTAAGGGAGCAATTAGTATTAAAGTAAACCAACAGGGGGTGAAACGTTACACTGACTGACATCAGAGTTTATGCTATAATTCAATTTCCGTTCACAGAAATTAATGTATGTCTTCACTTGTTTTTTACAAGTGTATGACTAGTAACAAAATTTGATAAGTGTTATGAAGTTAAATATCTGGTCCTTCTAATTGTTAATTTTAATTATACATAATAGTAATGTTCATTATACCTATATTCTGTTTCAACCTCGCTTTGCAATATAAATATGTGCCATTCCATGTTTAAAGGGTCCTTATGGTGGTATGGTTTAAAAGGTCTCTTTTCTGATGGAAGGCTACACATATTCGCTATGCTCATTTCAAAGAACAGATGGCTTCTGACAGCATGCATAGCAATCACTATTACTAACATTCTGCTTCCGTACAGATTTTGGACTAAACTAGTTGGAATTGTGACATTCTCAATTAAACATGTACATACTATGTTTGATGTATATTAATAATTTCCATAAAGCATTAATTTGATATCAACCTTATCAATAAATAACGACATGGTACCTTTTAATTGAAAACATCACTATTAGAACCTCCCATATCTGAATATTACCTTTCTTGTGGGATATTATAACACATATTTGGAATTTAGATAGTATTATTATCAAACAACTAGTTTAAGTGTGTAAAGTCTGTCCTTTATACCACAAACATAGCATTTTCCTCTAGTAGACTGCATAACTATACTTTATGTACATTGACATTCTTTAATTAGTATATCAATGATTTATGAATTACATGCCAAGATAATACTCAAAATATTTTTTTATAAAAACAAATGTATTTCACAATATCGGATATCTTCTGAAATTTAATAAACTGAAGAAAGTTCAAGAACAACTTCCAACACTTTTAGGACTGTGCATCAGGACAGGGCTCTCAAAAGCCGTGACGAACTTTTAATCTAATACCTTTGAAATAAGACTTACCATGACTCACGGCCAGCTGTCACTACTCATACACTGCTACATCTACATCCAATAAGACCACATAATGGCCACTGAACAGCGAACATGATAATTAACATATACCATGTTGGATAACACAATATGTATCAACAAATATATGAAAAGGAATAAGAGAGAACTCAAAATATGTTTATAAAGAATAATGTTTATTGTAGCAAGTTTTTTTTAATCATTTGTGGTGGCTATGAGTAGATTATGTTATTAAGTAAAGTCATTTTCAAGATGAATCAACCATAGATAATCAACATGTTTACAATTAACAACATAGAAATTATTTATTGTATTTGTAGTTCCAGTGGCTTGACAATCACAAAGGTGACAATTTCATTGATCTAAGTAACATGTCTTTAAAACTTGAATAATGTTTAAATTAAATGTACCTATAATGTATTCACATAGTACATAATTATTAAATCTGGAACTGAGACCTAGGACTAGTAACTAAATTTTTACCTTTTGTCTAAAACTGGATTTCCAATACACTTAGCAACATTTAATGTAAATTGAAAACTTTATTTACTACACGTACAGTCACTATTTAAGTTATGGTTATAAAATATTTCCAACTGAGGCCTTACTTTTGTATGTGGGGTACATACTTAAAAATATTTCTAATTTGAGGTATATTTGAATCATAATAGTCGTTTTTTTCTGGCAGCACTACAAGTCAAATCAAAACCATAAACCCAAAACAAAGACGTGCTATGATAGTGTATTTTGAGATAATTTAAGTAACAATACATATTATACGCCTAATAAATACCCGACTAACATTCATACTCAGCTTTTTTCATAAGCGTGGGCAATATTCTTTGGAATGCACTATTTGTAGATCACAGGAGGTATAAATTATCATACGTAGGCACCTCGTGTATGTTCATTTCACCAGATTGAAACACATACCTACCTAATCCAAGAGTCAAGGTAGTAGGAAGACACAGAGTTAGAGCTGTATACGTATTAATGACACACTGGAGCAAATTCGCGATAAGTCAACAAGATACATCTGATCAGATCAAAATAAGAACGATGCGAAATTAGATCATAATTACCTAAGAGCCCGAGTGATAATCAGACACACGCACAGCAACAGAGCAATATGGCCGCCCAAAATGAAGTGAAGTGAAGTGAAGAAAGAAGAACGCATGCAGACTACGAGATGGCGACAATGAAAAATGAAGTATTATCAGTGCTGCCAACTTCTTTTATACATCATGTATGATGCATTGGATTTGTGCTATCTGTTGAATTGAATTTGTTTTTTTAGGGGCTATACACAACAATCAGATCTCTTTGCAATTTTTGTTCCACCAATCGATGTCGATGCAGGAATACAATTATATAATTATAGGCACGCCACAGAGAGTCTTAAAAATTCATAATCTTAAAAAAAATTGTATGCAACCTGTGTCAGTTCAATCTGAAAATTCTGTCAGTTTGAACCATTGAGGTATATGTACTACGCATAGATTTAGAATTATTAAACTAGATTGTGGGATCACATTCTTTGCCAAACTAAATTGAACCTCATCACTGAGACCGAAAGGTGATCGTATCAGACTAGCGAAAACGGTCCACATGAGAGGGCATTGTTTGGGCTGGTGTCCCTCTCGCACGTGTGGCCAGTGTTAATGAGGTTACCATAGTAGTAGTATTTTGATCTGTATATTACCTGACTTTATAACTTCTTATATTATTTTAGTGTCATATTCAAACTAGGGTTTCGATATATTTCAAAGAATTGGGAAATAATTAAAATGTAATTATTTTGATGCCAATAAATCAAAGATTTGTATAATTAAAAAATATGTTCAAATGGGTATTAGTAGATTTGGTAGTAACTTTGAAAACTGACTGGTATCCCCAATGTATGACAGTGATGACGTCACTAAATAATGTTGACATTGTCAGTAAGTGCGAGAGGGACACCAGCCCAAATAATGACCTCTCATGTGGACACATTTTTTGACCTAACTACTCATTCTGGTTTAACTGTAATTCTGTGGTACTACGTACTAGAGGCGACGTTGCGAAGAAAAAATGTTACACACCCCACTGCGGTCCATGGACCGCAGCGTTGCCAGTCCTCGCCTGGTCCTTGCAGTGCAGTGACGTGCCGTGATCCATTTACTTTCCACATGAATAATGCCTTCTTGTGTGCTTAAAAATTGTTCTAATCACTCGAAAAAATCAAATAAAAGTCAAGGTGTGACATTTCATCGGTAAATTAAACAAAAAACTCGTCTATAATAGTTTAAGATTAAATATTCTACAAATACGCGAGCGGGAGCGGGACTGCCGCCATTTTGGTGACGCAATCATAGACTAACCGCGCAGATGTGCCATTTACATTGTTCCTACTAATGTGTTTCACCTCTAATATACTTGCGAAATATATATATTTCTATTTGGAAAATTATTAGGTGACTAATTACTACTTCATGAATTATGTTACTATAATATAAAAAAAGTTTATTTGTTTAATGATTGTTAATATTTTTTGAGTGAAATTGTATTTTTAGCACGCTCACTTTTTGCGGTTTTCTTTGGCCTGGTCATGAAAAAAGGGAACAATGGATACGCTTTGTCCAAAAATTGAGCTAAGGAAACATGGTTACCAACTGACCACACATATATATGTTCATTCATTGTATTTTAAAGAAGAAGATAAGTACAGCACAATTATATTAATTTGTATTGTTTAAGTTGTAAATAAATAAATCATTTTGACTAGAATAGCCGTATTTTAAAATGTTAAATTTCCGTTAGGCAGAATATAATAATAATGTGTCACATCTGATGGTGGACCTACTCTATGCGTAAATGGCCGCTCCCCCCACCCCGCGCATTTGTCAGCATGTGCAGTGTTTTCGCTTGGCAACGTCGCCTCTAGTACGTAGTACATATACCTCAATGGTTTGAACTGACAGGTTGCATACAAAACTTTTTTAGGATTATGAATTTTTAAGACTGTCTGTGGCGTGTCTCAGCCAGCCCGTCGCAAAGACCTTTACAGGGGACAGCTCAATCACATTTTTGCCATACTAAATTGAACCTTATCACCGAGAGTAGGCTTGTGTCGTTCACGAACTATGAACTGTTAGGAATAAAATCCCATCAATGACCGAAATGAACTGAATGTTTCCGTGGTCTGAGAATCGGTCTTTGCTCATTTAGTTCAGTATAGGATCTGCGAGCGCGAGCGGTTTGGATCGAGAACGGGTGTGTGACTGCGCCGACCGAGAGCGAGAGCTACTTAGCAGAGCAACAAAAAAAGTCAAGTTTTCATATTAAACTTCGGTTACTTACAACCTTTCGGCCCGGAATGTTACTATCTGTGGACTATTTGTATAATTTTGACACTATTCGGTCCCATTCGTTCTGATCTTTCCGACCGCAGTGGTCGCTGGTCTAGCTGAACTAAATGAGCAAAAGACCTAAAAGAGCGAACTAGTTCATGGGAGCGATTGAACGAGATCGGAGCGCTCCGATCAACGAACGAAACGGCACAAGCCTAACCGAGAGAGAAAGTTGATCGTATCAGACTAGCGAAAACGGTCCACATGAGAGGGCATTGTTTGGGCTAGTGTCCCTCTCACACGTGTGACCAGTGTTAATGAGGTTACCATAGTAGTAGTATTTTTATCTGTATATTACCTGACTTTAAAACTTCTT
Source organism: Leguminivora glycinivorella (assembly GCF_023078275.1). Taxonomy (NCBI): domain Eukaryota; kingdom Metazoa; phylum Arthropoda; class Insecta; order Lepidoptera; family Tortricidae; genus Leguminivora; species Leguminivora glycinivorella. Next base: position 32,620,754 of record NC_062998.1, read on the forward strand.
ATTTTATTTTAGTGTTATATTCAAAGTAGGGTTTCGATATATTTCAAAGAATTGGGAAATAATTATAATGTAATTATTTTGATGCCAATAAATCAAAGATTTGTATTATCAAAAAATATGTTCAAATGGGTATTAGTAGATTTGGTAGTAACTTTGAAAATTGACTGGTATCCCCAATGTATGACAGTGATGACGTCATTGAATAATGTTGACATTGTCAGTAAGTGCGAGAGGGACACCAGCCCAAACAATGACCTCTCATGTGGACACACTTTTTGACCTAACTACACAATCTAGTTTAATAATTCTAAATCTATGGCCCGTCGTCACTCCATAGCAAGGCCTATTGACTTCCTTAGAAACGTATGTCTCTTAGTAACGGATCCAAATGTTTCTATGTGTGCTCTATTCCTGGAAGTTATGTTGCTAGTAATTAACACAATCATATTTTACTGTAGCAACATTGCTTCTAATGGTTTTGGTTTTGTCTAAGATAAAATTTCGGAAACAAATCAAATTATATTATTTAATATTTTGATTATTGTCACACTTCCATTTACAAAAACTATTATTCATAGAAATTGTTTCTATACATAATTATTATTATCTATTCCAGTTTAGTCTTTGGAATATTATGAATTGATGTTTGTTGTCAATGTCACTTTCCAACTTATATTTGCAGTACCTAGGTTGCTGCTTCTGATGGCCATGAGTTATAACAATGATCATAGGAAATGTACAAAATGCGGAGCCACATCCTCAGAGGACTTTTCCGTAAAATTTCACCGCTTCCCTAAACTGGGAGAGGGAAATTTTTTTTAAGGTAAAGTAGATAAATAAACGAAGGGAAACGAGTAGACGGATCGCCTGATGGTAAGCGATTACCGCTACCCTTAAACCCTCGAACACCTGACTGATTGCAGAAGCGTTGCCGGCCTTTAAGATGGGAGTATGCTCTTTTCCTGAATATTTGAAGGTGGTGTTGCTATGGAAATACCTTCGCTGAGACCAAAAATTGCCTACGGTAAAAATGGGTCACTTTATGCCCTTGTTGTACAATCTACTATTCACAATATTGGTAAATAGCCTAGGTGGCTGGACGCAAAAATTAAGTTGGCTCGCCGATTGTACGTTATTTAATTGTAAGATCATGATTAATGACCGAAAAAATTGAGGTGACGACGATATACGATACGATATACGTATACCAAAAAGGTACAAAAGGAACCCTTATGGTGCGACTCCGTCTGTCTGTCAGTTTATTTGAATGTATGAGATCACACTTTTTTATGAGATAGGAGGCAAAAGAGCAGACAAGTCGCCTGATGGCAAAAGATCACCGCCCAGAACCATGAGATATCGAGAAATACTGAAGCTATCGATTTGAAGTCTATGATAGTATGAACAAGGCTAACTCAGTGGCATTGTAAGTGTACTAGATCGTCTATACAAGTATACATACATATTCATAATACATATATATATACAGGGTGGTCCAGAACTTAATATTATAATTGGGAAAGTGTGTGTGTGTGTGTGTGTGTGTGTGTGTGTGTGTGTGTGTGTGTGTGTGTGTGTGTGTGTGTGTGTGTGTGTGTGTGTGTGTGTGTGTGTGTGTGTGTGTGTGTGTGTGTGTGTGTGTGTGACTGTTTGTTGGTCCGTCTTTCACGGCAAAACAGAGCCACGAATTGACGTGATTTTGTAAGTGGAGATATAGTTGAATGGATGGAGATTGACAGGCTATTTTTTTTTCTTTTTCTAACCCCACACTTCCCTAAAATGGTCGGTGGAAGTTTGTAAGGAGCATTCCGCAAGTTTCGAATTTGACGCGAGTGAAGCCGCGGGCAAAAGCTAGTTAAATATATAAATGCAAGAGTTCTCCTGACTGACTTAATTATCAATGCAAAGCCGAAACTACAAGGGCTAGGTTGCATTAAAATTATGTGATTTATGAAACGTGCGAGAGGTAAGAAGCGAGTTTAGAAAAATCAATTAGTACCTAGTATATGATTACGTAGGTCCACTTTTATCACTGTACTTGCAATATGCACTATTAGGCACTTAGCTACAGGGGGTCAAAGTGGGTCGAAACGGTTCGTGTAAATAGTGCACGGCATGCGCGCGGCCTCTTGCTGGAACTTGGCCTGCGCACTACCGTGCGTTTAGATCCATAATAATAATACAAGGCGATTAATAAGCGATTGAAAGTATGTATGTGGAATATTGCTGAATTGCGGATCGAGTTTTACTTTAAGTGACTGGACGCCAAAATAAAATTTCACATTATTTGATCCTAAGATCATGACCGAAATAATTGAAGTGACGACGAAAAAAAATACCAATTAGGGTTCCGTAAAGTATGGTATGGTGCGCCTCCGTCAGTCTATCTGTCTGTCTGTCAATTTATCTGCCTGTCTGTCACAAATCCAACTTTTTATTAGATAGGAGGCAAACGAGCAGACAAGTCTCCCGATGGGAAAATACACAGCCGAAACTACAGACTACGGTTGCATTGATTAATAAGGGCCATAAGGGGTTGAAAGTTTCTATTCGGATCAAGTTTTATATTAAGTGAAACTTCATGAAAATATTAGAGTATAAGAAGGATTATCAAACTCAGCATTCTAGAAAATCTTACCCCTGGAATGGAGTGAAAGCTTGTATGAGGAACTAGCTTTATTCGAATCTGGAAATTTGAAAACTTTTAAAAGGGGAATGAATGATATATTTCAAGCAACAAACTTAATTGCAACATCGTCAAAAGGTAGTTCAGACAAGAACATGAAATGTGGGTTCAAAATTCCACCACGTTGGGAGTCAAAAGTTGGATAAAAGTGGAAAATTTGTATGGACATGGGCATTAAGGTTTTTAAGCTAGGAACTTGAAAAGTTTAGTAAAATATAAGAACAGTGTTTTTAAAATTCATCTGCTAAAGAGTTTACAAATGGGATGAATGATAATTATAAGCCTGGGAGCCTAATTGGGATTAATAACATCCAATAATGTTGCATTAATCCCAATCCCAATAGAGCCTGCCAAGACCATTTTAGAGAACAGGTGGTGGTAAGTAAGTACATTTAGTAGAAGTACGGCACTTGGCATCCACAAGGTTGTATAGATGAGCTAACATGTTGCTGGTGAATATTATGGCGACGAAATTATGCCTGTGCAAAGAACCACTATTAGCAATAAGGTGGTAATAACCATAGATGATATGCCTAAATGACCTGACGCCTATACGTAAAGTTTACGCCTATATATAGGCGCTAGAAGTGATATGCTCTTAATAATTGTAATGAGTAACATATATTAACTGAAAGTTTGTACGGCAATGACACAAGATTTGTGAATTTAATTTTCTCGAGCGTTTATTTAAATGTAAATTTTGTAACCCAGCTCATTAGAATTTTATAGAATTTTAATGACCTATGCAGCTGTGACCCGAATGGCCGAGAGGATACAGGCATCGGCCGCGATTGCAGAGTACGTTGCATCGCTGGTTCCATTCCAGCCTCGGAACTGTAAGCCACTGACCACTGGGGGCCTTGGTAATTTTTTGTCTTCCATAATATGTAATTTATTTCAATTTTAATTTTATATAATTATATCATGTGAATTTAGGTGCGGCAGCGATAGAGAAATAGTGGTAAAACTGCTAGGGAGTATTATGATTTTTCTTGAAGTACTTAGTAAGTATGTAAGCCTAGTCGTATTAAAGCTAAGGTGTGTCTGATAGGGAGCATGACACCCCATTTGGACTGGCCATGATGTTACGTAGAGCGAACGGCCCTAACCCCTCGATCCCAGGCTCAAAGATCATACATAGGATATACATAGGATCATATTTATATGTATATCATATAAAGGGAAAGTGTGTGTGTCTGTTAGTTTGTCCGTCTTTCACGGCAAAACGGAGCGACGAATTGACGTGATTTTTTAAGTGGAGATAGTTGAAGGGATGGAGAGTGACATAGGCTACTGTTTGTCTCTTTCTAACGCGAACGAAGCCGCGGGCAAATGCTAGTAGGATGTAAGTAGGTATCTAAAGACACATCTATAAGTACCACGTACCTAATATTTGAATTTTCCCAATTAACCTGCAGGGCAATCATGATCGCGCAATAAATGATAAAACATCGGGCCGTCCCTATCAAATAGGGACGGCCTGATATTTTCTCATTTACCATAATTGTCTGGCTGATATTTCGAAGCCTACTTTGTAAACCTTTAATGAAGTATTTTAATCCTACACAGGTGGAATTTCCGGTAGCTCTTCAGACCCAGCCAGTCTACAGGATGTATCAGAAGCACTGCCAGTTGCTGGTGCTGAACGTAGATAATGGTCTAATAGGTATGTTTTAAATTGTACACCACAATTTAGTAGAAAATGTTGTAATAGAAGCGATCACTATAGTTCATCAAATGATCGTCGCTAATTTTATTTATTGATATAAGTAGGAAGTTCCCTACCTGTCAAGCTCAAGATAATGTGCCACGACTTGCCACACAAATACCTTATTTTTTAACCGCCGCCTCAAATCTCTCAAAAGAAGGTGGTTCTCTATTCGTCTGTATTTTTATTATTTTTAATGTTTGTTCCTCGATATCTCCGTCGTTACTGGACCGGTTTCGAATTTTTTTTTTTGATTGAATGTATATGCATACAGATTGGTCCCATTTTTATCAGAACCCAGTTCTGATGATGGGATCCTGGAGAAATCGAGGGAACTCCTCAAATCTGAAAGGCATATACATATGAAGATTTTTGTGTTTTTAAAGGAACAGCATGCATTTACGTACGGAACAGTGACATTTGGTACAGTGGAACTGCTGATGATGGTCAGAACGGAACTCCTCAAATCTGAACGGCACGCTTATAGCACACCTCGGACACTGGCGATAAAATATATGAAAGAGGCGCGTTCCTAGCACACAGTCTAAGTTCGTGTAGGTGAACGCGTACAATGCTTGTATGAGTGAAATATGACAGGTCGATTGTTCGCGTTTTTGACAGGAGGTAACTGTGAGGTAACCGAGAGGGGGTGGGCGGAACTTTCAGCGGGGAGCGGGAGTGGCCATACTGTACGATAGTACTCTTTATTATACTGTGCTTATAGTGACTTTGGTATTTTTATAAGAACAGCATGCACTTACGTCCATAACAGTGATATTTGGTGTAGTGGAACTGCTGATGATGGTCAGAACCAAACTCCTCAAATCTGAACGGCACACTTATAGTGACTTTGGTATTCTTATAAGAACAGCATGCACTTACGTCCAGAACAGTGATATTTGGTGCACCGGAACTGCTGATGATGGTCAGAACCGAACTCTTCAAATATGAACGGCACTGTCATAGTGACTTTGGCATTCTTATAAGAACAGCATGCACGTACGTCCAGAACAGTGATATTTGCTGCAGTGGAACTGCTGATGATGGTTGTTTAGGGTTCCGTAGTCAACTAGGAACCCTTATAGTTTCGCCATGTCTGTCTGTCCGTCCGTCCGTCCGTCCGCGGATAATCTCAGTAACCGTTAGCACTAGAAAGCTGAAATTTGGTACCAATATGTATATCAGTCACGCCAACAAAGTGCAAAAATAAAAAATGGAAAAAAATGTTTTATTAGGGTACCCCCCCTACATGTAAAGTGGGGGCTGATATTTTTTTTCATTCCAACCCCAACGTGTGATATATTGTTGGATAGGTATTAAAAAATGAATAAGGGTTTACTAAGATCGTTTTTCGATAATATTATTACTTTCGGAAATAATCGCTCCTAAAAGAAAAAAACCGGCCAAGAGCGTGTCGGGCCACGCTCAGTGTAGGGTTCCGTAGTTTTCCGTATTTTTCTCAAAAACTACTGAACCTATCAAGTTCAAAACTATTTTCCTAGAAAGTCTTTATAAAGTTCTACTTTTGTGATTCTTTTCATATTTTTTAAACATATGGTTCAAAAGTTAGAGGGGGGGGGACGCACTTTTTTTCCTTTAGGAGCGATTATTTCTGAAAATATTAATATTATCAAAAAACGATCTTAGTAAACCCTTATTCATTTTTAAATACCTATCCAACAATATATCACACGTTAGGGTTGGAATGAAAAAAATATCAGCCCCCACTTTACATGTAGGGGGTACCCTAATAAAACATTTTTTTCCATTTTTTATTTTTGCACTTTGTTGGCGTGATTGATATACATATTGGTACCAAATTTCAGCTTTCTAGTGCTTACGGTTACTGAGATTATCCGCGGACGGACGGACGGACGGACGGACGGACGGACGGACGGACAGACAGACATGGCGAAACTATAAGGGTTCCTAGTTGACTACGGAACCCTAAAAAGTGCGTCCCCCCCCTCTAACTTTTGAACCATATGTTTAAAAAATATGAAAAAAATCACAAAAGTAGAACTTTATAAATACTTTCTAGGAAAATTGTTTTGAACTTAATAGGTTCAGCAGTTTTTGAGAAAAATACGGAAAACTACGGAACCCTACACTGAGCGTGGCCCGACACGCTCTTGGCCGGTTTTTTTTATACTACGTCGGTGGCAAACAAGCATACGGCCCGCCTGATGTAAAGCGGTCACCATAACCTATGGGCGCCTGCAACTCAAACAGTGTCACATGCGCGTTGCCACCCCATTAGAAACTTGTACATTCCCTTTTGCTGCGTTAAGTACACAGCAAAAAGGAGTGTACAAGTTCCAAGGAGGGTTCGGGTTGCCGACGACTCAAAGGACAATAGACGGGACAAGTTAGTTCCGTAAGTCCTCCCGTCATCAGCACACCGCACCCTCGTTGAGCTCTGGCAGCCTTACTCACCGGCAGGAACACAACACTATGAGTAGGGTCTAGTGCTATTTGGCTGCGGTCTTCTGTAACCGAACTCCTCAAATCTGAACGGCACACTCATAATGACTTTGGTATTTTTGTAAGAAAAGCAGTATTTAAGTTCAGAACAGTGACATTTATTTAGTTATGTTTGTTAAGCATATTGAGTTTTCAAGTCAAAGTTTGTCAAGCTTCGATTTCTTATAATCGGATTCATGAGGAATTGAGGAAACTCCTCAAACCATAACGTTATACGTATATTCATTTGTGTTGCCATCAAATAATTAAAGCATTAAAAGCAGTTTTAAAAAATACCTACACATTTCTACATAATCCAACATTCGCAAGTAGCTTTCACCAGAAACCCAGGCGGCGGTTTTTTTTTCTTAAAAATTATCTACAAAGCAATTATTGCAAGATCCCACACGAATAGCTCTTTGATTTTTTAGACTCTAAGTATACGGAGCTACTTCTATCCCTTTATCGAGCCGGCTCATAAATACATTCAAGTCCATATATAATGAAGGTTGTCTGGAAGAGATCGCTCTTAAGCGATAAGATCGCCTGTTATTGTTACCTCTGTTTAATATGTTATTATTACTTGTATTTGTATAGGTACTACATATAACTTTGATCATAATATGTAATAGTTATAATTTGTTTCAGAAGAACGGCCGGTAGAAGTTTATAGCCGAGTTTAAAATCGATAACAGACTCAATTTTTTAAATAATAAAGAGGCAGACAGAGGTACCTTCAGACAGTTGTAATGATATAGAACAAGAAGCGAGGACGATGACGCAGTGATATCAAATAATATGAAAAAGTTTTTTGACGGCGCGTCATGTGTTCAGAACGTAAAAACGTCTATGGATAGAAAATTAATGATGATGGGCAAACTGTGAAGTACCTTCAGATAGTAGTAATGATATAGAACAAGAAGCGAGGAGGATGACGAAGTGATATAAAACAATATGAAAAGTTTTTTGACGACGCGGCATGTGCTCCAAACGTAAACATCTATAAATAAATATTAATGATGATGGGCAGACTGAGGTACCTTCAGATAGGAGTAATGATATAGAACAAGAAGCGAGAACGATAACGCAGAGCTATACTTAATACAAAAAGTTTTTTGACGACGCGCCACGTGCTCAGAACGTAAACGTCTATGAATAGAACATCATTGATGATGCTTAGACGCCTTAGACTGAGGTACCTTCATATAGTAGTAATGATATAGAACAAGAAGCGAGGACGATGACGCAGTGATATCAAATAATATGAAAAGTTTTTTTTGACGACGCGTCATGTGCTCAGAACGTAAAGATGTATGAATAGGACGTTACTGCTGCAAATGCATGCTGAGCAATCTGAGGTACTTTCATATAGTAGTAATAGTATAGAAGCCGTTTCTGGGGCACATGTGTACCTACGTATCTATATAACTCAATTTCTATTGGGTGATTCTGTTATTATACCTTATCAACACTGGAAATTTCAAATGTCGTAACGTAACTTTTCAAGAGACCCAATTCATATCTTGGAATCTGCTTACCTATCCTATTAAGACGAATCTTAAAATAATAGTTTCCAAATAAGTTTGTCTATGTTAACATATTAACTAAATATGAATAGTTGCTTTAGAAAATAGAGCCCCTTACGCCAAAAATGTTTTAGCTAATCGGTAGGTAAAGATGCCGTCAGAATAATGATTTATGTTGTTTATACTTGGTACTAACACTAACAGTACCTTTAATTCAAAGTAGCATGTCTTTTTGGTGCCAGCAACAACAGTTACAATAAAGGCATTTGAAAATTACTGAGACATATACGAAATCTATAAGTACCTACCTAATATGAACTATTTTATCTAAACCTTAGGAAGTTAATGACAAGGTATTTTCAGCTCATAACTTCATTACAAAGACCCGTATCAAGATTTCAATAGATCATGTCTAGGCTATATTATATTATAGGCTGATAGAGATTTTTTCTGATTTCTATGCAGTATTTAATGTACTTACGACAAAATGTCCCTTACGACAACATTTGAAATTTTCAGTGTAATATGACCATGGTCGTGGGTACTTAACAACTTTTTTCAACTCCCGTGTTGTTATTCGTCATTTACAGTGTCGTGCATAGATCGTTATAACCATCGATTTAAACTTGTAGTTTAGATCGATGGTTATAACCCTACATAAAAGATGCCCGCCCCCGCCCGGCGCCCCGCGCACTCACGCATACGATATAGCTCTTAATAGCTTGGTCAACGAGCGATTCTAGGGTTGTAAATAGAAAAAAAACCAAATGTTTTTTTTCAGAATTATGAAAAAAAACCGACCACCTTGGTTTTTTGTAAATATGGTTTTTTTTCAGATGAACAAATAATACGACAATAACGGTTTTTCGTGAGTTGTAACGTGTTTCAATAACAATAACGTACATTTTAATTCAGTATACAAACGTTTATTGGGGAATCCCCGATGCAGCGTGGAGCGTGGAGAGGCGGTGGTGTTGCCAACAGTAAATAGTGATAACTACAAACTACAGATTTCGTAAATGTTACTTTTATAAGACCAGAAATTAACGTTATTTGATTAAATTCGTTTAATAGTTAACATTAAGTCTAAAAAAGTATTAACTACTTTGCAAATTTTGAGATTTCGTACTTTAAAAAAAAAACATACTCCAGAAAAAAAACTGTTTTTTTTCACGGTTATTTTTCATGTTTTTTTTCAAGCCAGAAAAAAAACCGTTTTTTTACAACCCTAAGCGATTCTAGATGGAATGGCCGAAAGCAGAAAGTTTCACTACGGGATGTTGTTAGGGATAGTCAGGAGACATACATACTAAAAGTCTTCGGACTTTGGACGTGAGCTCGAAGAGGGGGCAATTAAAAAGGTCCCATTTTTTGGTTTTTTGCTCATATTTCAAAAACTATGCGTCATACGAAATTTTGGTTTACTACACTTTGAAAGCTTATAAAATTCTCTATAACTTTGATCTAGAAACTTTTTTTCTATTCTTAACCATTGTCTAGGTATGAGCTCCTAAAAACTGTTAATTTTTTTTAAATCGTCCCCCCCCCCCACTTTTTGCTTCATAGATTGCTCCATATCTTGAAAAATATTTATCTTAGACAAAAGTTTTCTTAAAAAATCTTGTAGATCAGTCAAATACCTTTCATAATAATTATGTGTACATATGCTTCTGTGTCATGTACCGTTGAATAATTATACGACTTTAAAACGAAATGAAACAACAAATGTATGTGATAAACGTGTAAAATATGTATTTCATGAACATGATTGTATTACGATGCTGTATAAATGCATTCACACAATAGGTAACAATACAATTAGCTGTACATAAAGGACTTCTCACACCCACATCTACCACTACTACCATCTGTGGTGCACCGGCAAAATATTAACTTCAGTATTTCTTCCGGAGCAGCTGGTACTTTGGTTTGCACAGGAATCAGTAAGTTGCTTTCGTTCCGTGCCCATCCCCATTCATCATCCTCCTTGCGTTATCCCGGCATTTGCCATGGCTCATGGGAGCCTGGGGTCCACTTTGACAACTAATCCCAAGATTTGGCGTAGGCACTAGTTTTACGAAAGCGACTGCCATCTGACTTTCCAACCCGAAGGGTAACTAGGACTTATTGGAATTAGTCCGGTTTCCTCACGATGTTTTCCTTCACCGAAAAGAGACTGGCAAATGTCAAATGACATTTCGCATATAAGTTCAGAATAAAGTCATTGGCACGAGCCGGGTTCGAACCGGGTAAAATAATGTCAATCAATGTTCAACAGTTCTCAACTTAAGTTTATTTTGAGTGAGTGTTTGAGTGCTGAAGTATCCGATGCGTCCTCCGGCTGCTTACTGCTGTTCTGTGATCTTGTGTTTCTTATCGTGAACTAAAAGCGTAGGTACCAGTATTTCACAGTTTCGACTACTTGTCGACTTTATGCAAAAGTAAGTACATATCTCCTTTAAATAGGCATTTCAATGATGTATAATTATAATTACTTTAAATTGTACTACAGTCGCCCTAGTTTATTATGATGAAATATTTTAGTTTCAAGTGGCTAACAAAGTATTCTATGTATATGTTTATTCTATTCTATTCTAAGTACCCTTTGCCTTTGTATTAACAGGCGCAATGATGACCTCTGCAAGCCAAGTGACCTTAGCTTCTCATATTCGGCTTGTTATTTTTTTGTTTACGTCATACCTAGGCAGCCTTCGCTAGCATATCCCAAATAATGCCTTTTTGACATTATTTCCATAAATAATGATAAGAAAATATACTTTATCGCGAGTTCTAATAAGATTTCACGCTCCAAAATGCCAGTGAAATAGATTACTACAGTCGATAACGTATTGCTCGATAGCGTATGTCAAAAATGTGACTCATGGTACCGATTTCTATAGGCAGCCGTTACAAACGTAGTCGCTAGCGAGCTAAGTAAAATACCTATCGAAAAGTAATCGCTAGCGTTGAACTCATACTGCCGATTTTTAGTTCCACGAGTGACCGCCGACGGCGCTGTACTATTCTCCATAGAAATCTTTTACGCAGACGCTAGCGAGTATCGACTGCGTAAACTCATGGTAATGATACTGTATTCGTCAAGTAAAAACCTTTTTTTACGTTAAAATTTGATTTAAAGTAGAATAGTAGTAGAAAATTTTTAAGAGTTAGGACATAATTGTAACTTAAGCTGTTATTTTTAGTTCTTACCTCCGAAACTATTAAGTTAGTTGTATCAGTATACCACACTTTTCCTCCCTCGCTAATATACCAATGACTTTTTTCTGAACTTATGTGCGAAATGTCATTTGATATTTGCCAGTCGCTTTTCGGTGAAGGAAAACATCGTGAAGAAACCGGACTAATTCCAATAAGTCCTAGTTACCCTTCGGGTTGGAAAGTCAGATGGCAGTCGCTTTCGTAAAACTAGTGCCTACGCCAAATCTTGGGATTAGTTGTCAAAGTGGACCCCAGGCTCCCATGAGCCGTAGCAAATGCCGGGATAACGCAAGGAGGATGATGAATGGGGATGGGCACGGAACGAAAGCAACTTACTGATTCCTGTGCAAACCAAAGTACCAGCTGCTCCGGAATAAATACTGAAGTTAATATTTTGCCGGTGTACCACAGATTGTAGTAGTAGTAGTAGATGAGGGTGTGAGAAGGCCTTTATGTACAGCTAATTGTATTGTTACCTGTTGTGTGAATGCATTTATACAGCATCGTAATACAATCATGTTCATGAAATACATATTTTACACGTTTATCACATACATTTGTTGTTTCATTTCGTTTTAAAGTCGTATAATTATTCAACGGTACATGACACAGAAGCATATGTACACATATTATGAAAGGTATTTGAATGATCTACAAGATTTTTTAAGAAAAATTTTGTCTAAGATAAATAATTTTCAAGATATGGAGCAATGTATGAAGCAAAAAGTTGGGGGGGGGGGACGATTTTTAAAAAACTAACATTTTTTAGGAGTTCATACCTAGATAATGGTTAAGAATAGAAAAAAAGTTTCTAGATCAAAGTTATAGAGAATTTTATAAGCTTTCAAAGTGTAGTAAATTAAAATTTCGTATGACGCACAGTTTTTGAAATATGAGCAAAAAACCAAAAAATGGGACCTTTTTCATCCCCCCCTCTTCGAGCTCACGTCAGTATGTATGGCTCCTGACTATCCCTAACATCCCGTAGTGAAACTTTCTGCTTTTGGCCATTCCACCTAGACCCCCCTTTTGAGCATTCATTGACTGATCTATCATTAGCATTGTTAGCAAGCCTTTAATGGATATAGCGTGGGTGCGCGGGGCGCCGGGGGATGCCGGCGGCGCGGGGGAGTGCGAGCGACAGGGTGAGGCAGGAACAGAGGGGAGGCCGATGCGTCAAAATACATGAAATAGTGCGAATTTAAAAAACGAAAGTTATTCTAGAAAACTATTAAAAAGTAAGTAAGTGCATGGTCGCAGAAAAAGTATTGTATGCAACGGTGTTTAACTGAGTCAAAAAATACTCCTGGCGTCCTTATTAACAATTTTCGGCTTCGCCTCAAATTATTACTCACGCCACTCGTCTTTTTTGACCTCACTTAAACGCCAGTTGCATAAAATACTATTATTGTGGATTTAACCCCGAAATGACGACAAAAGATATGCTTTCTCATAAGTTTCGCTGAATCACCTATTTGTTTTTGTTTTCTATTGAGCATGATGAAGATATTTCATGATATTGTTACTTTTATTTATTATGTACTGTATTAAAGTATTTTTCTTACACAAGCCATAAATATTTAGGTACTTACAGTCAAAAGCCAAGTAATAAATTAAGTTTCCGACGCAAAAACTTTTGAATTCTAGTAAAACTCTCTTTGTTGAATCAAAAATGTCTTTGTCAAAAATGCATAATAGATAGATTTATATATTTAAAAAAAGGTGTGTATTACACACTTATTCTTCTTATTGCCTACCTACTATATTTTTTTGGCATTATAATGCGCCGCAATTTTGATGTGTCGTTTTACTGTATAAACTGTATAAAGTTATTCTTACTTACGAAATCAAAGCAATGCGAATGAGTAAAACTTAATTATAATATATACGTAGTAATTTATAATGTATATAAGTGGCCAAGAGCAAGTAGGGAAATGATTTTTCCCTGTAATTTTTGGACATACCTAAGATGGTTTACGTTATTTGTAAGTATTTATTACTTGAAAAAAATGTAATGTGCTCTAAACGCCTGTTTCTTTTATCAGGTAGCATGGTGTATTTTTCAGTGCAGGTTTCCATAAATTCATGCCTACATGGATTTTAAATGTTATGTATTAACAATAAATAAATCAATTTTATGTAAAATTGCATTTTATTTAAATCAAGAGATATTTATTATCACTGATAGGAAATAATAGCTCATAATTATTAATGCTTAATAAATGGCTATTTTTTAAGAAAGTAAATTTCCTTACCTAAGCTCTTTCTATTTTAATAGGCCCAAAAATGTGTTACAATTTATTTATTACTATTTTTTTATGTAAAGAACTTCCAAATTTTAAAACATACTGGGCCAAGCTATAGGAACAAAAACAAAAAATACAAAAAGAAACACCCTCGCCGGGGTTCGAACCCAGGACAAATTGGAACAATAAATTGGATTACCTACTACCAAGAACCGCTAGGCTAAACCGGTTGTCTGCTATACATTTAGCGCGCCACTAGTATAAACGAACTTTTCAAGGGGACATATTTCTGTATGGAGTTATCGTTCTTCTCCTAGTGAGTATTATATTCTTTGCTCCATAGTATGATAATATCATCAAGCGATGATTGCCAACATTACGACACAAAAAAAATGCTATCAAATCAAAATGACATCTATTATTAACAGTACTAAAGTCCACTATATTTTGGTAGCAAAAATACATAGATAATAGAGTTTCATATATCCTTAGTCTATGGCCTGACCATAGCCTGACCTACGTGTTTTTTTATAGTCACGTTCATTTAAAGTTCAAAGTAAAGCAATAGGTAGTAAAGTAAAATGGTGTTTACGTGAAAGAATATTAGTATAAACAATTACCTGTTTCAATATCTCGTTTATTTATATGACACATTGAATTATGTCTATGTTACAATCAAATGTTGAGCCTTCATGGCAGTGGGGAACCAACGCCGAATACATCAATGATCCCCTAGCAGGTAATGTTTATATACTTATTTCAATGTAATGGCTTCTAATGAACACAAGTTAAATTATAATCTACTGAAAATATTTCAACTTGTGCTGTCTTAAAGTAGTCACACTACTATGTATATAAATTAAAACCGAAAATAAATTACACATATGAAAGAAAAAGTGACCAAGTCCTCTGGTGCCTGAGGCTGGAGAGGACTTGGTCACTTTTTCTTTCATATGTGTAATTTATTTTCGGTTTTAATCAATGTAATGGCGTTTAATTGTTAGTTACTTTTAACATGGAGGATCTCAACAAGTTTCTTTCTTCATTTTCTAGTGATTTATCACGAGGGCCAGTGGACTTTGAGTAAAGTTTCTCCTTTAAACAACTTACAATACAACAGAGTGAAGCTCAAGCAATATGCGTCTAAAATTCGACTAGCGCTGGTCAGTAGCGTGTCTGCGAAGTCTTCTGTCAACTATGCGGTGCAGTTTGATCAGCAATCTCTATTAAAGTACTGTGAAGATGATGCTGACGCTTTAAAGGTAAGTTTTGGATAATCCAGGCTCAAGTTAATAATGCCTAGCCATAAAATTTTATATCATTCTCACTAAATAAACACCATGCTTTTTTAAACAGTACACCATTGAAAGTGTTGTCTTCATCAACTACTTTTAACACTGCATAGTTTTCAAATGAGAACAAAAACTGCATTTGTATAGGAAGGTGAAATTCAGCTGAACTTACTGTGTATATTTAAAATGTTGCACATTTTACCTATGGTAATCCCAACTTATCCTTCATATTATTAAATTAAAATGGTCATTTTATATTTCACCCAAGGTTTCGGACATGACATTATGTCCGTGGTCACAGGTAGACTGACTGGGAGTTGTATCAACATCTTCTAGCTGTACTTTTCGAACTACCTGCTCTTGATTGTCATTAGTCACTTTTATGCTAGGGTTGCCACTCTGCCTACATACAACACTCATGACATCTGATTGTATGGGCCCAGAAAATTTCTCATGTTTATACTTGCTGATCACTGGATTCCATGAAGATAAAATCCCTTATGAAAATCCCTTGCCCTTCATTTTGATTGAAATTATGTGTATGATGTTTCCTGATTTCAATCGCTTCACATACTTTCCTGCTATAGTAAAGATGTTCAGTTGAAAGGACTGGGATTATGCAGTTCAATCCAGTGGTTTGGTCCTGACTCCAGCAAATGCTCAGCAACCGCAGACTCGCAATTTATCCTTGTTTGTTGTATAATTAAACACAAATAATTAATATTTCAGATAAATATAGAAACAACAACGAACAGTGGCAAGACAAAGATGGCATATACTGGGATCTTGATGTCCTGGGGGGTCAGCAGTGGTCCTGAAGGCACCATTCACTTGCCATACATGCTGGAGCGGGGAGAGAGAAAAATCGCAGAGGTTGTTAAAATCTGCTTACAAAAGATATTTGACTGCAATATAAAACCATTGAGTTTTACACAGGTAATAATATTTTCTTTTGTTATAACCATAAATTAAATATAAGTTTGATGCAACACTGTATTTAACCTTTGCTCTACTGGACAAATAAACTTTGTTGCTTGATGACAAAGGGTGTTTTGACTAGTTAGCCATATAAATATGTTGCAATATTAATGACAAAGTGGGATGTTTCACTTAATCAAGAGTGAACAGGCATCTTCTGGGCGAGCTCACTCGATCGTAGGCCACGTCTTTGCCTTTGGCAGGTCTGTGTCCAAGACTAAGCCTATTTATAAAAAAAAAACACATATTTTGTTTAATCTTAGTTTGCTAAATCTGCTAAAGAGGAAACCCACCAGCATCAGTTTACTGGCAGGGAATGAGATAATCAAGCACAGATTTGTACGCAATAGGTACTCAAATCAAAGAATTTGATCTTCTCTTATTTCAGTCTCAGCTGCTAATGTTTGGCTTCAGTTTTGTGGAGTGCGCATCAGCAAGGGGCACTGACCCTTTTGTCCTGTCCTACACCACTCCAGGAGCAGTTGACATCAAGGACAAACTGGATCTTCGGTTTGAAGTTGGCGACGTACACTACATGTGGAATGCGTAAGTGGTTCCCCCAGTTCCTGTTTATAAAAAAAAAATACCAAATTTTTTTGATCATATTGTGTTCAATTTCTTTTGTGTATTTTGTATACAGAGTGTAACAAAAATGGTGGTGATCCGTTTAAGGGCGTACTCAGTATCGTATTCTTATCAGGAAAAAGTAGAAGAAAATTTTTTTTTCGCTAAAAAAATTTTCATTTTTGTATGAGCCGGGCCGCGCGAATCGGTCGAATCTCCAATACAAAGATAAAAAAAATTTTTGCGAAAATAAATGTTTATCCTATTTTTTCCTGATGAGAATACGATACTGAATACGCCCTTAAAACGGATCACCACCATTTCTGTTACACCCTGTAGATAAATTGTAAATATTTTATTTTTGCAGATTAAAAGATGAGGTGGAGAATGTGTCAGAGCTCATAAGCCAAGTATATCAGATTCTACAAAAACAAATAATGTATACGATACAGTATGACATATCTTTCTTGGACATCTTCAAAATCACACTGCTAAAAGCGGAGGTCAAAAGCAACGGTATTGTTAAAATGAAATCACCTGAAGTGGTGAATTCTGTTTTTAGTGTGTTGAATGAGATCATTTGCAATGAGACTCCGTTAGAGAGCTGATTTCATGTGTGGCATTCCATCACTAAAGGGTCCTAATGATTCTTGCAATACATTTATGTTTGAATTTCAGACGGAGGACCCTGCTGTAATGGAAAAACATATATGATGTGTTGATCATGTTGGTTAGTTATGTATGTGATTGCTCTCAACCGAAAATGTAAGCTAAAAGTCATAAGTCTTAATTTTTGTATTTTTGTGGTTGTACTTTGTCAGTAGAGTTGACATGTGCATAGATTTCCTGTGTGAATGTTTTTGTCCATACAATTAATTATTAAACATACATACATACAATCACGCCTGTATCCCATGAAGGGGTAGGCAGAGCACATGAAACTACTCAAGTTTCAGGGCCACTCTTGGCATATAAGGGGTTGAAAGAAAACGAAACTGTGACATTGCAGTGACAGGTTGCCAGCCTCTCGCCTACGCCACAATTTAACCCATATACCCACAGTCGCCTTCTACGACACCCACGGGAAGAAAGGGGGTGGTGAAATTCTTAACCCGTCACCACACGGGGAATTATTAAATTTATTAATAATTATTGAGAGTGGGCATTAGTGGTTGTAAACAAACACTGAGTCTGAGTTCCTCCTTGTGTGTAAAACTGTACAAGGTCAATCCGAGGCAAGAGTAACATAAGTCCCGATTTTATGGCATGTTCCATTTATTCACGATGCAGGTTCAAGTGAAAATTATCTCTAAATAAGTGTTACTTTCCCGATATATGCATATGCATAGATCCTTTCATTTGCAGCTGTAGTTCAAATAAACACTCAATGAAGTCGTGACTCGTGTTACTTTGACGTGGATTCACCCACAAGTTGATTTACTTACCTGACTTGAATGGAATGAAGATATCTTTCATTGTACAACTGCCACCTTTATTATATACATATATACAATCACTAGAAATATACGCTATTCTATTGGATAATAATTAGATACACACCAAATATATCTTCATTCCATCTGTGTCAGCTCTCGTGAATCAAATTATTTGCCAGTGATCTATTCTAAAATTTCAATTTTATAACCTATTCATTTCGTAGGCTTTTTATGACTAGTATGTATATCTAATCATGACTGAATGTAAATGTGTAGAATTAAAATTAAACAATAAATATACCAACATTGTTTTTTAACATTTACTCTCATGAATTACACCTTACAAATGTGTTTTTGCATATTGTAACCTTACAAAATATTACATCATTACAATGTGCTAAACTTAAAATAACCTATTATGTAATCATGTCTTTCTTTCCTTGCAAGCAGTCCTCTCATTTGATTACATTTTTACCACTCAATGATTCTTAAGAAGATGTTAAAATTTATCTTATTTTATATCAAATTTTTGATTAATGAAAACTGTGTATCAAATTTGGCAATAATTCAAAGCAAGGCATGTAAAAGATTATGTAAATTTAGTCACACCAGATTCTAAATCAATATACACATTACACATAGCTAACAAAAGATTATTTATCTATTGTACAAAATGCTTAATTACACATTGAAACACATGAATACATATTTCATTTAACTCCCCATTGAATAAATAGACCTGCCCAAATAAATTTTAAATATACAGAATTAACTATGATTTTTACATTCATATAAAATTAAAATTTTTGTTATGTAAATAAAATACTATGTTTATTATCACAACAAATAGGATGAAATTCGAATAAAAAAACGGAAGGAAGGTCAGTGAAAGGACACGTTTTTGGTAAATAAATGCGATGTATGTAATGTGAAAAATTAAAAGTAAAATACACACAAAATACATAGCTCCATCCCCTCATGAAGAGTCTAACATTTCACATATAAAATCACAACTAATAACATTCGTATATGTGGTCCATAATGATTCGTAGCTTGCCAAATTGGGGGATAGGGGTACGCAATACTGACTGAGAAATTAGAAATACAAACATAGCAAAAGTAGTGAACATTTTCAGAAAGAGTAAGTCTGGGATGAATACAGCTGGCGTTTACAGATCAACTCATAAAAGCTAGCACGAATGAGTTAAGGTGTCATCTTTAAGTGAAACTATCATCCCTTCTATTCGTAGCAGGTTTAAAATCAATCTGTTTATCAACATTAGTGTTTACCAAGAGCCCATTTCTCGAACGATATTTGACTAATATTATTAGTCCACGAACTGTCATATGGGTTGCAAGGGCAACACACATGTTATTATTAGGGCCACTTGCACCACCCGCTTAACTCAAGTTTAGTGGGCTGTCAAATTCCATAATTATAAAATGGTGGGTTAAACCTCCGTTTTCGGTGGTGCGACCCTAAAGGCCAGTTGCATCAACCGCATTTGACAGACACATCATCGTCACGCGGCAGATGTGTATGGAACTTCCCATACAATAAAATTTAACGAACGCTTTAACGGTGACGGACGGTTTGATGCAACCGGCCCTTAGACTAGGATCTTTCGAGAAATGGGCCCCAAATACCAAGGCCAGGCACTTCGCTTACCCGTGTTGTCATTACTTTTTTCTAAGAATGCTCTACAAATAGTCATAGAGTACACACTTGTCTCGTACTGTAAGTCTTACAATTACTAAGTATTAATTAAGGCCAGTCGCTTTCCGGTCGCCATAGTGGGTTTATTTATCTAGGAAAAATGACTTACAGCTTGGCAAAAAGAGTATAAATAGAGCAAATTTTTTTATCATAGCAACACTTTTCTCTTAAAAAAGTGACTCAAAAGTTGCCACATGCAAAACGATTTACGTAGAGGGTGGCGCCCCTATTATTTTCTTTTCTTTTTGCCATGCTGTGGGTCCACTATGAGACCAGACAGGAGAGACGAGCTAATTTGAGACTTTAATTTTACAATTATTTCTATAAATCGAGTCAACCTTTGTATCGCCAGGTAGTTATAACAATTTTCGGAACCCGTAACGCTAACGAAGTGATTATAGTCGAATAGTTTTGTAAAGCCTACAGTCGGTGTTCCATACAAGTCTAGGAGTTTGTAATTGTGTTTTGGAAGCACCTCTTTTTTTGCAGTTAGAAAAAGTCCTAAGTCAAAAATATGTAACATGCGTTCACAATTGGACTAATATTATCTTTTACTATAAGAGATACGTATAAAAAAGATCATCTTTCCACTGAACTAGTATGGAAAGCAGACTTTAGCCCTAACAAATACGATAATAGTTAAGTTAGCACCCCGAGATTTACAAACCATGTGAATGTTAAGTCATTATCATTCCTTTCACACACTGTATTATGTACTATAAGTATTAGAAGTGCCCGAGTGGCATGCTACAATTTTAAAGTGTCCGGATGCAAGCGAGTTTGCAGCGCTGAAATAAATCTGATACATGATCTGTCCTGCAGTAAATTTCGTACCAATGTTCGTTGCACACAGCTGCGCCATTCCTGTGAACAACATATATAATTAAATAACACAAAGAAAATACAAAAGTATTCAACTTTTCTGGCAAAATTAGAAAACTTATGATTTTGTACAGAATGTTATAATTTGTACATGGAACACTGATTGAGGAATTTTGTTACAGCATACAGCAAACAAAATTTAGCCTTAAAATTATAGTGTTTTCGCTTTTCCTTATAGTTCTTGAGGGAAAATCAATATGAAATCCGCTTAAATTTCTCACGATCAGACACCGACACTCTTATAAGCGGTCCGTCGGGACTGAGCTGTTGCTGTCGTGTTGCCAACAGTAAATAGCGATAACTACTAACTATAGATTGTGTAAATGTTAGTTTTATAAAACAAAAAATAAAGTTATTAATTAATTTTTCCCCTCACTAGCTCGGAAACACGTGTTTTGTCCTTTAATACCAGCGGGTAAAAACGCATTTTATCCACTAGTGGGTAAAGTAATTTGACATTGAATAAAGTCAAATAAACTGCTTTAAAATTGATAAAAGTAGGTGAATCTGGTAATAAAGATGATTTACCACCTGTGGAACTACTGGAAGCAGTGATAAACGCATTTTTTTGCCTTATAGTTTCCTCGCTATAGTGAGGGGAAAAGTTTTGTGTTACACTCGGGTGCAAATGTATTTTACTTCTCGTGTGTTAAAAAACTCGCAAGTTCAGGATTCTATTCTCGAACCACTCGCTTCGCTCGTGGTTCAACTATAGAATCCTTTCGCTTGCTCGTTTTTCAATTCCACACTCGGCGTTAAAATACAACTTTGCCCCCTTGTATAACAAATAACTATTATTGTGCACTACAAAAAAGATGCAATTTACAAAGCCAATTAAGACTAAAATAGCAGACTACAACAGGCGGTCTTATCGCTAGAGAGCGATCTCTTACAGACAACCTTCGGATAGCGAAACGGTGGTAAGAAATAATTTATTGGGCAGTGCAAAAATAAACTACATGAGTATTAAGATTGTAACATAAGAAAATATAAAGTACAGATCACAAAATATAAACTACATAGACTACAATACATGTATTTTATTGGTATAGAAAAATCTTATTAAAACCTCTTTCAAAACCTAATCATACTAAACTGTATACCAACAAAACATCTTGAAGTTAAAAAAAAAAATACACACATTCCATTCTAACGTTTGCCGCGTTACTGTGTTGAAATCCTAATTTATTCATCATTCTCCTTGCGTTATCCCGGTATTTGCCACGTCTCATGGGAGCCTGGGATCCACTTTGACAACTAATCCCAAGATTTGGCGTAGGCACTAGTTTTTACGAAAGCGACTGCCATCTGCCTTCCAACCCGAAGGGTAAACTAGACCTTATTGGAATTAGTCCGGTTTCCTTACGATGTTTTCCTTCACGGAAAAGCGACTGGCAAATATCAAATGACATAATTTCGCACATAAATTCCGAAAAACTTATTGGTGCGAGCCGGGACCTCCGGTACGAAAGTCGCACGTACTTACCGCTAGGCTACCAGCGCTAATCCTAATTTATTAATGTCTCATTTTTCTTCACAGTGATCTGGAATCCCGGCGCGAAGTTAAAAAGGAGGAGGGCGAGGCGTTCGCCCGCGAGCACGGCCTAGTCTTCATGGAGACCTCGGCGAAGACCGCCGCCAACGTAGAGGAGGCCTTCATCAACACCGCCAAAGAGATCTACGAGAAAATCCAGGAGGGAGTCTTTGACATCAACAATGAGGTTAGATTTCCTTAGATATACAAGTACTGTACTTACATCACTGGCACTGAAACTTCGTTAGTAGTTCTTGTGCTCCGCCTACCCCTTTATGGGATACAGCCGATACAGGCGTGATTATATGTATGTAGGTACTGTACTACAGTCTAGTCTTGGAGACCTCAGCGAAGACAATCATGAATGTAGGAGGTTTTCAGTAGTACCGTCAATCTATGAGCAGGTGATTTCCTATTTCCTGGTTAGATTTCCTAAGATATGCGAGTAGTAGGCACTACAGTCTGGTCTTGGAGACCTCAGCGAAGACCGCCGCCAACGTGGAGGAGGCCTTCATCAACACCGCCAAAGAGATCTACAAGAAAATCCAGGAGGGAGTCTTTGACATCAACAATGAGGTTAGTTTTCTAAGACATGGTACCACAGTCTAGTCTTGGAGACCTCAGCGAAGACCGCCGCCAACGTGGAGGAGGCCTTCATCAACACCGCCAAAGAGATCTTCGAGAAAATCCAGGAGGGAGTCTTTGACATCAACAATGAGGTTAGTTTTCCAATGAGGTTAGACATGGTACCACTGCCTCATTTTTAAATTTTTCTTTTTTTGCCAGACTGTAGACTAATTTATGAGAAATTAATTTAAAAAAAAATATATCAACTTGTACTAGTTGTACTGTATGTGTTATTATAATAATCTATTGCTAATCGCAGCTCGAAACTAGAACATCTGCTTATCTATTGTATCACAGTTTCTCACAGAGAACCTCCTATAGAGTGGCAGTCTTGTATATTTGGTTCGCGATACGAGTCACCAGTGTTTGGGGTGCGAGGAGCGGGCGGGGAATGTGTTAAGCGCGCTGTGATTGGCCGTTTCAAGGACGGCGGGCAGTCGCGCCAGATGAAAAGGGACAGAAGTATGACTGTCCCTCTACTGACGCGTAAGTGGCCAATGTAAGTTGACCTATGCCGGCTCTGAATAAATTATAAATATGACTTATTTGTGGAATGTAATGCCGTCTGTTTTTAAATTTGAGCTTCTTGTTACCTTTCCACACCATTTCACACTACAGGTGGACATCTTTAAGGCATCAAAATACCCTTTTCCAATTTTTTTGTGCGAAAAACACGCGCTGCTTTCGGGTCTGTTACTTGGTCGATACTGATCGGGCACGGCGAGCGCCCGCGCTTATATCAGTGCAAATACTAGGAAGGCTGGCCACCGCGAGTCGTCTTGTAATAGATGTCTATAGGGGTTGGTCTGTGCAGTTTCTTTATCGAAGTTTCATCCTTACGTAAGGTGAACGCATATTTCGCCCGCTTTTACATCGGCCCATTAGCTCAGTTGGTTAGAGCGTCGTGCTAATAACGCGAAGGTCGCGGGTTCGATCCCCTCATGGGCCACTCTTCTTTTTGTATTTTTTTTTTCCTTTTCTACACAGAAAATAATTCCGTGTCACGATATAAGTATTGAAAATTATTGGTGTTTTTCATTTATTTGATTATTTTCAAATTATTATTTGTTCTGTTTTTTGTATTGTTATAAGCGTACCTATCTACAAACATTCCGTAATCAGATATTCAAGTTTTGACGTTTAGGATTAATTTGTTATTTATGGTAGTGTTTTTTTATCGTTATTAGCACAGAATCACAGATACGTACGTTTAAACATTTGGTTTCTTTTATAGTTTGTTTTTTGTTTTGACGTACTCTCGCGATCTAGGTTGATCAATATTTAGCCTAGGAACCATCCGGTCTTGCTACTACTGGGAAAATAACTTAATTCTATAACAGTACTTTTTATGTCACCAAAAATTAAGTTTGGTAATTTGAAATAGTTTTTTTAGTTAAGCCACCAAAATTTGTGACAAAAAACGTATAATAGAATAAAAAAAATATTATTTTAATTCACTAAAAATCAGGCGAAAATGGAATCAGGACTTTTGTTTTAAATTCGACTACTTTAATTTATGACCTTTATAACACATTAAGAAACCACCTATTTTTGTGAATGATACTTCGTAGTAGCAAAAAGCGGACTAATTAAATCATGACACAAGCAATAAAAGGACAAGTGAAGTTATGGTTGTTTTGTATATACATTATGTGTTGAAACACTATGAAAACTGAAACCACCCCAAAAACAAGACGGATGTTCAATATTTTACTAGCTCGGAATAACATTCACGGCAAAAATTACATAAGCAAAAAAATTGGAACAGACTTTTCGTTAGGATCATAATAAAGAAGAATAAAAATTAATCCACCTTTAAATGCTCGCCAAGAAGCGCTAAAACCACATACGTACGTACTGAAATAAGTATTTTCATATTCTTCTTACCTACAAACTCTCTACCATTGACGACGTAATTTCCTGCATTATTTCAAAAGTGACTCATGTGTTCAACCGCATTTTCATTACATCATGGTATAATAATATATTTCGTCGCCACTACTATCGCTTAAATAGCTCAGGTTGTACTAGCGTAACGTAAAATGACGGACGGTCCTGATGTCGTGGATTCGATCCCCGGCAGTCAAAATGAGCTTTTTTTGGTTTTTATTTTTATTTTATTTTTCTTTTACCGCCCTTTTACCCCCTTTATTTAAAATATTGTTTTTTTTTTGTTGTATATAACATTTTATTTAATGCTGTGAGTAATTTAGGTACAGTCAAGATATTTAATTCCCTAGCCATTTTTGAATGTTATTAGACACATGTAATGCAATAAGGTCGAAAACTGTATTTCAGTATTAGTATTGATTGAAGGTAACCTAAGGTTCAACATCGTTCCTCCCCGCAACCGCAATACTCTGTCTTAGCTAACCATCGCTAGACGTTATGCCCTTGTAATAAGGATTACAAATGTACAGTGACAGTTGTCCGGTATGACTCATAGATTTATATATTATTAAGCTAGATTGAGTTGTTAGGCCCAAAAGTGTGTCCACGTGAGAGGGTAAAGTTGGGGCTGGTGTCCCTCTCGCACTTATTGCCACTGTCAAAATTATTTGAATGACGTCATCACTGTCATTATTTGGGGATATCAGTCAATATTCAAAGTTACTACCAAATCTACTAATACCGAATGAAAGGTTTTTTTTAATTGCGCAAATCTTTGATTTTATGGCTTCATAATAATGACTTACCAATTCGCTACAAGGTATTAATATCCTTGCCTCGATATAATACAAAAATCATTTAAGAAGTTTATTAACTTAGTTATCATACAGGTAAAAACACTACTACTATAGTAATCTCTTTAACACTGGTCACACGTGCGAGAGGGACACCAGCCCCAACTTTGACCCTCTCATGTGGATACACTTTTACTATCCTAATAAGAACGTTTTTCTGCACCGGTGATAAAGTTCAATTTATTATGGCAAAAAAAGTGTGAGCTCAGTCCCTATTGAAAGTCCATGGTATGACTAAATGAAAAATTGGCTAAATAGTAATCGGAAAACAAGCAAAAAGGGTAGAATATATTTCTATAAGTTATTTCGTTGGATTACATTACAAAATTAATGTATAATACATTATAATACTCGTTGTAATTGTATAGATTTAAATAAATAATTTTATTAGTTCAAATTAATGACCGTCAAGGAACAAAAACTAATTGAGTCGCTATTAGACCGTTTTCACATTATCCGATCCGATAACGGATGTCGGAAGGATATCAATAGATGAATCCAAGATTCCGCCTGTAATGTATGGGATATCGGTCCGACATCCGATATCGGATCGGATAATGCGAAAAAGCACTTAGGTCTACATTTTACACGTTTGAAAACCAAGATTAATTAGAGTCAGTTGTATGGTCGGTATGTAGTGTAAATAAAAAGTCGAAAAGTAGTAGGTTCTTTCTATACTTTTTGCTATGTATTTTATATTTCAATAGGCAGGCTTCTGTACCCATATTACAGTACTTTCAATATGTGCTATCCTATAATTAAATTCGGACACTCGCGTAGACACTTCTAATATTATTTGAATGGCATTACCAACATTAAATCTCCTTTTGAAAATAAATTTTAAAGAATATCCCACTATCAGATCAGAGCCACTGGTATTTAATTTAAAACAAATGCCTATAATAAATAAATCCGATGAACCTTTGGGTTGTCTGCTGTCGAATTTAATTATTTTCATAGAAAATATTTTAATTTGTATCCTTCCAGCTCGAGATTCTTGGAAGCCCTGTAAATTTCTCTTTGTGACAACAAGATATGACATGTCAGGAAATTTACACATACATACATTACATACATTTATTGTAATAAACGTAGTACAAGTGACCAAGATAAAGATGATACAGTAGGGTATTTTTAAAGTTTATGTAATGAAGAAGTAAAATTGCGGCCTTTTTTAGGTATTTCTATTTATGGAATAAATTGGAAATATCTAATACCTACATACTTATTATATATTGGTAGCGGCTCCATTCGTTCAATATTCGTTCGCAATTCATTTTGACATTTAAGTCATTTGAGCATATTATGACAAAAGGTATTTTGATAAAGAGTTTTTAGTGTGTCGCAGTTCCATTTGCAATTTTGATACTTAGGTCTTTATACACTAAGTTGGTTATGGCATGAACGATTTTTTTCCTAAGCAGATAAGAAGTTAACGTTATTAGCATCAACAAGAATGTTATAAATGCAATTTAGACCCAGATTTTTAAAACATTTTTGTTATGAATTGTGCGTCCTTGTATTTAATGTCATTGCAGTAGCTTGTACTCATCAACTTATAATATAAATAAAACATTAAAAAAATGAATTAAAAAAGCTGTAATATCTACATTCTACGTATGCGACGACTGAGATTTGAACCCGTGACCTGTGGCTTGTAAGTCTAACGATAATCGCCGGGGCTATACCTGGCCGTGACATATGGGTCGAAATTAGACTTTGCATAGCTTTCGCGTGTTTGTAACAAGCGTTGCTTCAACGATTCTGAAGAATGGAAGAATACATTTCACAAGATGACGGAGATCTGTCAAATGGTAGAAGAGAAAAACGTGAGATAGATGTATGTACTGACAAGTATATACTCTTTTCGACGACTGTCAAATCGCATGCCTAAAATAAATATGTAATTTTTTAAATTACTTTGGACTTTATTATCGGTGGGAAACGTCTGTTTTTAATCTACCTAAAATATTACTTATGTAGAAATAGGCATGTAATGAGGAGGAACACTCAAAGGATACGACAGATGGCGCCACCCTATTAGTCCGTGAAACGTGAGAGCGAGAAGCTGATAATTATGTTTTTTTCTCTCTCTCTCACATATGAATGACAGTAACATGCCTAGACTCTTGCATAGGCGCCGCCTGGCGGGGTAAAATGTCAGTGTGCCTCCTCATGTGTAATAGAAGAACAGAATAAAAAGCATGCGACACGGCTCATCACCTACTCTCGGCCCAGCTCCACTGGCGTGGTGGTTTGCCATATGGATTCCTAAATGTAAGACACTAAGGTCCAAACCAAACCACGCAAAAAATGTAAATATACCTATTATTAAAGTATTAAATAAAGGTCAAACTTATTGGGTGGATTATCATGCTGTTAATATTGTTAAATAGGGACAGTAAAAGTCAACCTCGTACTATTATCTGTTCCTAATTTGCCCGGTCAAATATTTAGATTTTTTTATTTCCATATAAATATATTGGTGGTTTTTTTATGCTAAATATCTGAAATATTATGTGCTATTCATTTCTGCTTAAAAATATCTGTTGTTATATTTGCTCTAGAGCACGTTAGAAAAAATTCAAAAATTCTATATCATTAAAAAAAATCTTATTTCCCGTCATATATTTAGGTGGCTTCGGGTTGTAAACCTTAAAACTGATTTTTTTTTACATGTGTCCACCATTAAATTACTGTGAGGTATTTTGCTGAAAGAAAACGCTTATTTTTTGGGCGTAGTTTTTTTTAATATCTTCCATTCCAAACTATTGGTGGATTCGAAAATATAGGTTTTTTAAATTGCGATTAAACGCTGTATATGAAAAAAAACTACTGTTGTAGAATTATTTTCAAAAATATCGCACCGTTCTTAGGCTAATTGACGCCACGTCCAGTTCAGTCGGAACCGTAAAATCAGCGTATCACATACAAAATTATGTAGATACGGACGTGACAAAATGTCAATGTTTATTTTTTATAATTTTGGCAACCTTCGTCCCACTCACTACTCATTATAAGAGTAATTTATCCGGACGACATCCGCACTAATATTGTAAATGGGAAAGTGTGTTTGCCTGTTTGTTTGTCCGTCTTTCACGGTAGAACGGAGCTTTTTTATATACCACGTCGGTGGCAAACAGGTATACGGCCCGCCTGATGGAAAGCGGTCACCGTAACCTATGGACGCCCGCAACTCAAGGGGTGTCACGTGCGCGTTGCCGACCGATTAGAAACTTGTACACTCCTTGTAGCTTTTGTCGTGATTTTTTTAAGTGGAGATAGTTGAAGGGATGGAGAGCGACATAGGTTACTATTTGTCTCTTTCTAACGCGAGCGAAGCCGCGGACAAAAGCTAGTAATAAATAATGGAACACGATGTGCAGGCGAACGGCATCAAGATCGGGCCGCAGCACTCGGGCGGCGGCGCGGCGGGCGGCGCGGGCGCGGCGGCGGGCGGCGCGGCGGGCGGCGGCTGCTGTTAGGCGCGCGCCTGCACACACTGAGCCCAGCTGGCACGTCTAAGGTATGTACTGTTTAGGGTTGCAAAAAAAACGGGTTTTTTCTGGCTTGAAAAAAAAAACGGGTTTTTTCTGGCTTGAAAAAAAACGGGTTTTTCTGGCTTTAAAAAAACGGTTTTTTTCTGGAGTGTGTTTTTTTTTCTAAAGATCGAAATATCAAAATTTGCAGAACAGTTAAAACTTGTATACGGTTTTTTAGACTTTATGTTAACTATTAAACAATAGTTATTTGTTATACAAGGGGGCAAAGTTGTATTTTAACGCCGAGTGTGGAATTGAAAAACGAGCAAGTGAAAGGATTCTATAGTTGAACCACGAGCGAAGCGAGTGGTTCGAGAATAGAATCCTGAACTTGCGAGTTTTTTAACACACGAGAAGTAAAATACATTTGCACCCGAGTGTAACACAAAACTTTTCCCCTCACTATAGCGAGGAAACTATAAGGCAAAAAAATGCGTTTATCACTGCTTCCAGTAGTTCCACAGGTGGTAAATCATCTTTATTACCAGATTCACCTACTTTTATCAATTTTAAAGCAGTTTATTTGACTTTATTCAATGTCAAATTACTTTACCCACTAGTGGATAAAATGCGTTTTTACCCGCTGGTATTAAAGGACAAAACACGTGTTTCCGAGCTAGTGAGGGGAAAAATTAATTAATAACTTTATTTTTTGTTTTATAAAACTAACATTTACACAATCTATAGTTAGTAGTTATCGCTATTTACTGTTGGCAACACGACAGCAACAGCTCAGTCCCGACGGACCGCTTCTAAGAGTGTCGGTGTCTGATCGTGAGAAATTTAAGCGGATTTCATATTGATTTTCCCTCAAGAACTATAAGGAAAAGCGAAAACACTATAATTTTAAGGCTAAATTTTGTTTGCTGTATGCTGTAACAAAATTCCTCAATCAGTGTTCCATGTACAAATTATAACATTCTGTACAAAATCATAAGTTTTCTAATTTTGCCAGAAAAGTTGAATACTTTTGTATTTTCTTTGTGTTATTTAATTATATATGTTGTTCACAGGAATGGCGCAGCTGTGTGCAACGAACATTGGTACGAAATTTACTGCAGGACAGATCATGTATCAGATTTATTTCAGCGCTGCAAACTCGCTTGCATCCGGACACTTTAAAATTGTAGCATGCCACTCGGGCACTTCTAATACTTATAGTACATAATACAGTGTGAAAGGAATGATAATGACTTAACATTCACATGGTTTGTAAATCTCGGGGGTGCTAACTTAACTATTATCGTATTTGTTAGGGCTAAAGTCTGCTTTCCATACTAGTTCAGTGGAAAGATGATCTTTTTTATACGTATCTCTTATAGTAAAAGATAATATTAGTCCAATTGTGAACGCATGTTACATATTTTTGACTTAGGACTTTTTCTAACTGCAAAAAAAGAGGTGCTTCCAAAACACAATTACAAACTCCTAGACTTGTATGGAACACCGACTGTAGGCTTTACAAAACTATTCGACTATAATCACTTCGTTAGCGTTACGGGTTCCGAAAATTGTTATAACTACCTGGCGATACAAAGGTTGACTCGATTTATAGAAATAATTGTAAAATTAAAGTCTCAAATTAGCTCGTCTCTCCTGTCTGGTCTCATAGTGGACCCACAGCATGGCAAAAAGAAAAGAAAATAATAGGGGCGCCACCCTCTACGTAAATCGTTTTGCATGTGGCAACTTTTGAGTCACTTTTTAGGGTTCCGTACCTCAAAGAGGAAAAACGGAACCCTTATAGGATCACTCGTGTGTCTGTCTGTCCCTCTGTTACAGCCGATTTCTCCGAAACTACTGGACCGATTTACTTGAAATTTGGTACACATATGTAAACCTGTGGCCCAAAGACGGACATGTAATTTAATTAAATGAAATTTAATCATAGGGGTCACTTTTGGGGGGTAAACTTGAAAATTAAAAATCAAAGTTATTAAAACTATATTGTGTTATATATCAAATGAAAGAGCATTTTATGAGCATTTGAAATATATTTTTTTTTTAATTTTTAATTTTGGTACTTTAGAAGTAATTTAAGAAAATAGACAAAAAATGACCATTCCCCCCTTATCTCCGAAACTACTTAGCGTAAAATTTTCAAAAAAATACACGAGATAGCCCTCTACCTGTAGATTACAGGAAAACCTATTAGAAATCTACAGTCAAGCGTAAGTCGGACTTACGAGAAAAAAACTCAAATTAAGATTTTCACTCACTGACGCTGCAAGCAGTTACTAAACGTCTTAAAATTTTGTAAGCGTGATGGACAGGTAGAAAGAAATTCATTTCTGTCTTTTTCTTTTTAGAAATTGTTCAATTTTTTTTTCATTTGCCAAAATGACTTAAGTTCCTACTAAAAAGGAGGCGCTTAAGACCGTTTGTAAGTGGACTGAGCAAAATTTTGTTCAAATCGGTCCAAAAAAAGGTCTCTGTTGACGAAAACATAGAATTTGTGGCAACGACAGCCCAAATCTGAAGTCCATTTTGCTCTATCTCTTATCGTTTCCGAGATATATACGTAAAGTCTTGAAAGTGCGAAAAGTTAACTTTGCCATCACAGTCGTTCAGGCGCTCATGAGTTCTTTGTATGGAAAAGTCGAAAACCGACTCGCACTTGACCAATGTTCATAGAACGTGTTGTGGTTTTTTACGCGGGTCCGCGACTGACGACGTTCGAATGTTTTGTTCGAAAATGTTTGAGGGTGGTTTTTTTGAAACGTCGCCGGTGGCGGGTGGTTCGACGGGCGAAGGTCACACGCCGCACGCGACGGTCTGTATTCGTTTTGTACAATAGCAACGGACGGCGGGTGGCGTCTTGATATGGAAAATGACTGACTTCACTAAAGATAATGATGAACTCATTGAGGTAATACTAGAGAGGACACTGCGAGCAAAACGTTTGCGCTACAAACATAAGTCCATTGGACTTATGTTTCTGCCTGCACACAAATAAAATGTAAAAATGCCTTCCTGCGCAACAAGATGCTGTTTAAGCCATACGAGAAAATCGAATAAAACTGACGTGTCACATTTCATCGGTTAGTATACACGCTATGTTAATCGATCTTTATTTAAGTAATTATTTCAATGAAGGGACGCGCTCCTCAAACGCGAAGCTATCGCTGCCATTTTGTTGAACGAAATCATAGATTAATCGCATCATAATCGCACAGACTTGACATGTAGGTAATGAAGTATAGTAATTGTGATTATATTCTGTTTGTAATATATAAAAGAGAAATGTTAAATTTATTTCACGTTATACTTATGAATACTACACAGTTCTAACACGAGTTGTAATCGATATTTTCATACAATAATAACCTATGATTTTCTTCAAGGGCAATTAAAGTAGGTATATGAAAAAAATCAATAATGTATTTTTGTTTCACTTAGTAGAACTTAAACATAGCACAATGTATGATAGTGCTAAAATTAAACTACTTACCCCCTTATTCATAAACGTTCACTAAAGTTATCAAGCCGATAAAGTTCGTTTGTCCCTTTCTATCACACCAATACGCCGAAAAGGGACAAACGAACTTTATCGGCTTGATAACTTTAGTGTGCGTTTATGAATAAGGGGGTTAGTATTTTACAAAAAGTATAAAAAAGGTCTACACTAAGAGTGTCGCGTCTAGGTGGTCATTGGTCAAGTCTTACTCTATGACACGGTACCTCCCCACGCATGCGCCGCGCGCTGCCGGCCGGAGCACAGACTTTGTTTGGGGTGTAATTTCTAGTATGTTAGTACATAGTAATTCAATGGATGAATTGTACTTCTGTGAACTGTTTTCGATATACTTAATCGAATATATGATGTTAATTTTTCTTTACTACAATGAAAGTGTTTGAGTACCAAGTTAAAAATTTTACTTTCTTTTTGCCGGTTTCATACAAAAATATCGTTTGACTGTCTCTTTTTTTGGGTAATATCAATATTTATATGGAAACGGATTAAGTCGCGTATAATCTTCTTCCTCTAAGAATTACAATGTAAGTATTTTTACATTCATTTTGATCAGAGCACAACACAACAGTTCAAAAATCAGTCTACCAGAGCTTCTGAGTTCCGTCGCCGACGACGGATGACCAAGGGTCAGAAAACCCACGCACCCGCGACCGACAGCGTGTGGCACAGCGGCACATGCGGCTCACATCCAAACATTCCAAACGCCGCCGGGCGCGTGTGACGGGCCAGAGAAACCAGGGCCTTAGGGCTAGGTGATTATCGCCGCGCCGCAGAGGACGCGCTGAGGGGGGGGCGGTGCCTACAGCAGTTGTAGTTGTATGCATACCTAGCTCACGCACACAGACGCGTCCGCTGGCGCTGCCAGGGGCGGCTCACTCCGCTATCCTATCGCCGCGCTACAAGCTACAAGTATATCCTGGCGGCCGCGAGCTGTGGCCGCGAGTTCGCGGCCTACTCAGGGGTGGCGCACATTCTCACGGAATGCACGTTCGCACTTTCTATTGTTACTTTACGTCGCGAGGTTTTTTAAGCGATGTCCGCGGGTGGAATGGCTAATAATACTTAATTAAATAGACATATTGAATAAAATAAATACCAAAAGATATTCTTATACAGATCTACTACTGATTAAGTCCCACGGAAAAGTTCAATAAGGCTTGTGATGTTGGAACCTTGAACAAAAATATATAAATACAGCGTATATACCTAGAAAGTACTCAAGACTTGAATATAATAATATAACATTTAATGTCAGTATTAATTCGTTTGGATCCATTGGTAACCCTATCACCGGACGCCGCGCACGTGCGGCTCGTTTCTTTGTAAGAATGTTGTAGGTATTTAAAAAGGCGGCATTTCGGAAACATCAAAGCAGTGCGCCTTCTTTACTTGTGCTATTATATATTCTGTGGCGCCGCGCCGGTGTCCACGTGCGCTCTCTGCAGTGTGCGCTGCCGCTGCCACGAAACGTTTACCTACTCCGTGTAATACTGATAAAAGAAAGTATTGACATGAATTCACACGTTTCGGAAATGACTGTAGGTTTTTTAAATATTTTAGCACAATATGTTTTTTGCCTCTTATTGCCTATTATACAATATAGGTATACATACCTACTATGGCAACTCTATCACAGCGCAGAATATGCAGAAGCCACATGGTGGTCTGCGACAGAAACTCAATAGACATTTTCAGAGTTTTTAAAATAAGTACCTAAGTAGGTACGTGAAGTAACATGGTAAATTAAAAAAATATCATTAGATACTTATTGCGAAGGTGTAAACAATTTCCTTCGTTTTGCCACATATCAATAATTACCTATCTATATTAAATTCATTAATCCGTATACAACTATACATTACATTTTTACAGTACGGTAATACTCACCCCGTTATTCATAAACGTACACTAAGTTATCAAGCCGATAAAGTTCGGTTGTCCCTTTCCGACGTATTGGTGTGATAGAAAGGGATAAACGAACTTTATCGGCTGGATAACTTTAGTGTACGTTTATGAATAAAGGTGTTAAAATTTATAGCTACGAAATTTTACATAAAACACCTACTTTAAAATAAAAAAAAAAATGTTGAATTTGGTTAACATTATAAAAGACCTCACGCAAGCTGTGCTAATTAGTTCGCGAATTCGTCGAGAGGTGGCGCTAAACACAATTATGCTCATTAGAGAACCTATACTTCTAGCCTAGCCCAGTCTTTAGACTTATGTGAGTAACGTAAAAGTACCTAATAGTTTTGTAGGTACGGAACCCTCGGTGGGCGAGTCCGACTCGCACTTGGCCGGTTTTTTAAGAGAAAAGTGTTGCTATGATAAAAAAATTTGCTCTATTTATACTCTTTTTGCCAAGCTGTAAGTCATTTTTCCTAGATAAATAAACCCACTATGGCGACCGGAAAGCGACTGGCCTTAATTAATACTTAGTAATTGTAAGACTTACAGTACGAGACAAGTGTGTAATCTATGACTATTTGTAGAGCATTCTTAGAAAAAAGTAATGACAACACGGGTAAGCGAAGTGCCTGGCCTTGGTATTTGGGGCCCATTTCTCGAAAGATCCTAGTCTAAGGGCCGGTTGCATCAAACCGTCCGTCACCGTTAAAGCGTTCGTTAAATTTTATTGTATGGGAAGTTCCATACACATCTGCCGCGTGACGATGATGTGTCTGTCAAATGCGGTTGATGCAACTGGCCTTTAGGGTCGCACCACCGAAAACGGAGGTTTAACCCACCATTTTATAATTATGGAATTTGACAGCCCACTAAACTTGAGTTAAGCGGGTGGTGCAAGTGGCCCTAATAATAACATGTGTGTTGCCCTTGCAACCCATATGACAGTTCGTGGACTAATAATATTAGTCAAATATCGTTCGAGAAATGGGCTCTTGGTAAACACTAATGTTGATAAACAGATTGATTTTAAACCTGCTACGAATAGAAGGGATGATAGTTTCACTTAAAGATGACACCTTAACTCATTCGTGCTAGCTTTTATGAGTTGATCTGTAAACGCCAGCTGTATTCATCCCAGACTTACTCTTTCTGAAAATGTTCACTACTTTTGCTATGTTTGTATTTCTAATTTCTCAGTCAGTATTGCGTACCCCTATCCCCCAATTTGGCAAGCTACGAATCATTATGGACCACATATACGAATGTTATTAGTTGTGATTTTATATGTGAAATGTTAGACTCTTCATGAGGGGATGGAGCTATGTATTTTGTGTGTATTTTACTTTTAATTTTTCACATTACATACATCGCATTTATTTACCAAAAACGTGTCCTTTCACTGACCTTCCTTCCGTTTTTTATTCGAATTTCATCCTATTTGTTGTGATAATAAACATAGTATTTTATTTACATAACAAAAATTTTAATTTTATATGAATGTAAAAATCATAGTTAATTCTGTATATTTAAAATTTATTTGGGCAGGTCTATTTATTCAATGGGGAGTTAAATGAAATATGTATTCATGTGTTTCAATGTGTAATTAAGCATTTTGTACAATAGATAAATAATCTTTTGTTAGCTATGTGTAATGTGTATATTGATTTAGAATCTGGTGTGACTAAATTTACATAATCTTTTACATGCCTTGCTTTGAATTATTGCCAAATTTGATACACAGTTTTCAAATTAATCAAAAATTTGATATAAAATAAGATAAATTTTGACATCTTCTTAAGAATCATTGAGTGGTAAAAATGTAATCAAATGAGAGGACTGCTTGCAAGGAAAGAAAGACATGATTACATAATAGGTTATTTTAAGTTTAGCACATTGTAATGATGTAATATTTTGTAAGGTTACAATATGCAAAAACACATTTGTAAGGTGTAATTCATGAGAGTAAATGTTAAAAAACAATGTTGGTTTATTTATTGTTTAATTTTAATTCTACACATTTACATTCAGTCATGATTAGATATACATACTAGTCATAAAAAGCCTACGAAATGAATAGGTTATAAAATTGAAATTTTAGAATAGATCACTGGCAAATAATTTGATTCACGAGAGCTGACACAGATGGAATGAAGATATATTTGGTGTGTATCTAATTATTATCCAATAGAATAGCGTATATTTCTAGTGATTGTATATATGTATATAATAAAGGTGGCAGTTGTACAATGAAAGATATCTTCATTCCATTCAAGTCAGGTAAGTAAATCAACTTGTGGGTGAATCCACGTCAAAGTAACACGAGTCACGACTTCATTGAGTGTTTATTTGAACTACAGCTGCAAATGAAAGGATCTATGCATATGCATATATCGGGAAAGTAACACTTATTTAGAGATAATTTTCACTTGAACCTGCATCGTGAATAAATGGAACATGCCATAAAATCGGGACTTATGTTACTCTTGCCTCGGATTGACCTTGTACAGTTTTACACACAAGGAGGAACTCAGACTCAGTGTTTGTTTACAACCACTAATGCCCACTCTCAATAATTATTAATAAATTTAATAATTAATTGTATAGACAAAAACATTCACACAGGAAATCTATGCACATGTCAACTCTACTGACAAAGTACAACCACAAAAATACAAAAATTAAGACATGACTTTTAGCTTACATTTTCGGTTGAGAGCAATCACATACAAAACTAACCAACATGATCAACACATCATATATGTTTTTCCATTACAGCAGGGTCCTCCGTCTGAAATTCAAACATAAATGTATTGCAAGAACCATTAGGACCCTTTAGTGATGGAATGCCACACATGAAATCAGCTCTCTAACGGAGTCTCATTGCAAATGATCTCATTCAACACATTAAAAACAGAATTCACCACTTCAGGTGATTTCATTTTAACAATACCGTTGCTTTTGACCTCCGCTTTTAGCAGTGTGATTTTGAAGATGTCCAAGAAAGATATGTCATACTGTATCGTATGCATTATTTGTTTTTGTAGAATCTGATATACTTGGCTTATGAGCTCTGACACATTCTCCACCTCATCTTTTAATCTGCAAAAATAAAATATTTACAATTTATCTACAGGGTGTAACAGAAATGGTGGTGATCCGTTTTAAGGGCGTATTCAGTATCGTATTCTCATCAGGAAAAAATAGGATAAACATTTATTTTCGCAAAAATTTTTTTTATCTTTGTATTGGAGATTCGACCGATTCGCGCGGCCCGGCTCATACAAAAATGAAAATTTTTTTAGCGAAAAAAAAATTTTCTTCTACTTTTTCCTGATAAGAATACGATACTGAGTACGCCCTAAAACGGATCACCACCATTTTTGTTACACTCTGTATACAAAATACACAAAAGAAATTGAACACAATATGATCAAAAAAATTTGGTATTTTTTTTTAATAAACAGGAACTGGGGTAACCACTTACGCATTCCACATGTAGTGTACGTCGCCAACTTCAAACCGAAGATCCAGTTTGTCCTTGATGTCAACTGCTCCTGGAGTGGTGTAGGACAGGACAAAAGGGTCAGTGCCCCTTGCTGATGCG
This sequence comes from Leguminivora glycinivorella, assembly GCF_023078275.1. Taxonomy (NCBI): domain Eukaryota; kingdom Metazoa; phylum Arthropoda; class Insecta; order Lepidoptera; family Tortricidae; genus Leguminivora; species Leguminivora glycinivorella. The sequence goes on from NC_062998.1 coordinate 32,658,905, forward strand.
CACTCCACAAAACTGAAGCCCATCATAGATTTAGAATTATTAAACTAGATTGTGTAGTTAGGTCAACAAGTGTGTCCACATGAGAGGTCATTGTTTGGGCTGGTGTCCCTCTCGCACTTACTGACAATGTCAACATTATTCAGTGAACGTCGTTTTTAATTATACAAATCTTTGATTTATTGGCATCAAAATAATTACATTGTAATTACATTGTAATTATTTTTCTAATAATTTTTATTGTAATAATTTTTATTTTTATTTTTTTAATTACATTGTAATTACATTGTAATTATTTTTCAATTCTTTGAAATATATCGAAACCCTAGTTTGAATATAACACTAAAATAATATAAGAAGTTATAAAGTCAGGTAATATATATATATAAAAATACTACTATTATGGCTCATTAACACTGGCCACACGTGCGAGAGGGACACCAGCCCAAACAATGCACGTATAGAGTATAGACATAGCGGAAACTTTAAGAGGATACGTGTTTTTATTGATTTCCGTCAAATTTAAGGGAAGGTTCTTTAGCTCTTTTACAATAAATTTCTAAGAAACTAGTGTCTTAACTCATAATACGAGTTATTCAAAAATAGTACATTACGCATGTGTATGTGTGTGATTTTCATGTGTGTTCAATACAATTGCGGCAATATAGAGGTAGGTAAGTAATTCTTGCGTTTGAAAATCTCATCTTTTAATCTATACTACCAAATACTATGTAAACTCTACGAGTTAATACGTGCAGCTCGGTGCCAAAGTTGGCAACAGGCACACTAGCGCTCCTAGCGGCATGAGTTGATCAAAATAGTTTAGTTTCATACAGCATAAAATTAAAAAAAATTACAAATTCTTATTTTTTTGTTTTATTCCGTCTAAAAATGTTAAAGTAGATCAAATAATAGCATTTTCTATTTTAATTTACTCAAATAAAAGTCTGAACAACTACTTTGATCAACTCGAACCGCTAGATGGCGCTAGTAAAATTGTTGCCGCTCAATTGTATGAGAAACGTCAGAAGCTGCACGTATTATAGTATATAGTATTTGATACTACGGTAATGTTTGACGTTATCACGTTAAACTACCGTCCGTAAACCGACTTTACAGACAACCAATTTTTCTTTTTTCAAAACGTCAAGTCGTCAACGTCAAATCTGTCGTAACTTGTTTGAATTTTGTAAGTTAAGTAAATAATAAAATAACTAAAGTTATTGTTGAAATTTCGGGCAAACCAATAAGAAAGTGTGAAATTTGTGGTGTTAGATATTTGAAAATATCAACTTGTGGCTTGTTTTTGCCTAGCTTTGCACTGGATATATGCAGGTCGGTAACTAGTATTTTTTTGTTAACCGACTTCAAAAAAAGGAGGTTCTCAATTCGACTGAATGTTTTTTTTTTTGTATGTATGTTACTCGATATCTCCGAGAATCGTGGACCGATTTTCAAAATTTTTTTTTTGAGCGAACGGGTATAACCCCGAGATTGTCCCATTGGCACCAAGTCGGGGTCTGATGATGGGATCTTGGAGAAATCGAGGGAACTCTTCGAATGTTATAGGCACATGTAATGTTTTTAGTATATTTTTCAAAGGTACACCAGTATTTACGCCTGATGGTAATAATTTTATGTGGCTGAGCTGATGCTGGAGCAATGGTTAGGGATTGAGGTTTTTGGACCCCCCCCCCCCCCCCCTAAGGTCTTTAACTCACTCAATGACGTATGGATGGCCTTAGGAGTTAAAGAATAATTCTTTCACTGCTGTATGCATATTCGGACTGATACATATAATATCAATAGGAACCACTAAAAATCAACAAATAAATAAACTTTTTAACAAAAAATAAAACCGCCTTCAAAAATTAGCGCGTTACAAAACACGGAGAAACTAAAAAGCAAAAAATAATAAACCTTTGAATTCAGATTTCTTATCGTATTGCAATAATCTAAACATCCAAATTATAAACAAATCAATTATTTTTGTAGTCGGTGCCAGACCTGTTCGTCGCCTTGCTATTTCCTGTTTGCCCCACCCAACCATACGCAGGCTGGCCCCGACTCCAAAAATAATTGATTTGTTTATAATTTGGATGTTTAGACCGCGACCGATCAGTGTGCACGGAACAAAACATCCAGCGAGCCAGCTTAGCTTTTAAGCTAGGAACATACTACGCGGACGTCCGTCGTAAATCGACCGCGGACGGTAATCTGTACAATGAAATTACACATAACCGTGCAAAGTGCAAACTATCGGTCGACGGACGTGGACGTGGCCTTGAGCGCATGGACGTCCGATCGAAATCTGGCTCGCTGGATGTTTTGTTCCGTGCACACTGATCGGTCGCGGTCGCGGTCGATTTACGACGGACGTCCGCGTAGTATGTTCCTAGCTATCGGTTTAAGGGTTGTTCGAGAGTGCCGACTCTTAAAACGTAGTGATTCAATGCCCTTTGATCCCATCAGCCAACGTTGACACGAGTTTCAAATAGGCACGCCTCAGACAATCTGAAAAATTCATAATCTTCTAGACCGACAACAGACAGTTTTAAATTTCATAATCTTAAAAAAATCATAATCTTATGAAATCAGATCGAGTGTCGGATTTCCATACAACTTCGCAACTGTCCACACACAGTCTTATTTTTTAAGATTATGAAATTTAGGCCGGCAACAGACAGTCTTATGGCCGCTGTACACATGGGGCCAACGGTTGGACCAACCCTTGGTGGAACCCCTTGGCCAAGATAAGAGTCGCTGTTTTCACGTTGGTGAACCAATCACTTGGCATTGGCCCTTCATAAAAGATGGTCGTAGTATGGAAAAGACTAGATAATTCTAGGTCATTAACGTTGTCAGCAAAATTTAATTAATAAATTATAACCTTGTGATAAAATTAAATTATCTGAAACATTAACAATTTTTTGAATATTCTGATACTTAAGCACATTTATTTTTTTAGGCAGTACATTAAACATTTGCAAGGCTATTGTATTTCCTAAAATCAACACTATTACTGGTATAGATAAACTTATTATTTTCGTAAATCTTTCACTACTGTCCTCTCTGACGGCTCACGACAAACTGAATGAGGCGCCAACGTGTGAACGCAGTTGGCCATTGGCGCCAGCCAAGATCCTTTTGGCCGCTGTACACATGTGGCCAACGGTTCCACCAACCCTTGGTGGAACCCCTTGGCCAAGCGTGTAGAGGGCTACTTGGCCGTATGTTGGCAGTTGGCGTTAGCGCTGGCCGGCCAACCGATTGGTGTCGGTTTTTTGTCCACACATCAAAGGATCTTGGCGCCAATGGCCAACTGCCTTTACACGTTGGCGCTTCATTCAGTTTGTCGTCAGCCGTCAGATAAGACAGTAGTGAAATATTTACGAAAATAATAAGTTTATCTATGCCAATAATAGTGTTGATTTTAGGAAATAAAATAACCTTGCAAATGTTTAATGTATTGCCTAAAAATGATAAATGTGCTTATCAGAATATTCAAAATAACAGGCATAATCCATAGTTTCTGAGGTCGCCATCGCCAAAATCGGTGAGGAGGACTATAATATTGGGTTGGTAAGAAAGTAATGAGCGATCGATTGAATTCCACATACAATTTTTGAGAGAGTTCTAGAATCTTCTATGGTCGAAAGTATATAAAGGGCGAGTCGCACAGTTTCTCGTCAGTCATTCACTAGCTGTCGCCGAGCTAATATAAGGAAGAAAATGGACGAATTAAAAGTGCATGTAAGGCATTGCTTACTATATGAATTTCAGTCTGGCCATTCAGCCGCCGAAGCAGTGCGTAATATATGTCAGCGTGTTACTCCTGAAGTTGTGTCTGAGGCCACGGCGAAACGATGGTTCCAGCGGTTTCGTAGTGGCGACTTTTCATTATCAGATCAACCTAAGTCTGGTCGACCGGTGAAGATTGATGTAGCCAAATTAAAAACCTTAATTGAAGGAGATCCGAGGCTAACGAGTCGTACTCTTGCTACCGAGTTAGGCTGCTCTCATGTCACCATAGAAACACATTTACACGAGTTGGGAAAAAACTACAAATACAGTGTTTGGATACCGCACGAACTTGATTGAGATCAACTAAACCGCCGTGCCGATATCTGCATACAACTTCTGTCTTTTCGCCGCACATTCAACTGGTTGGACCATCTTATCACTGGAAATGAAAAATGGGTCTTATATATAAATCACACACGCAAACGTCAGTGGCTAGCTCCAAACGAAAAAGGAATAGAGGCACCAAAAACAGAGCCTCACCCGAAAAAAGTTATGCTGTCCGTTTGGTGGGATATTCATGGTATTATTCACTGGGAACTCCTACCAAGTGGAATGACTGTTACCGCATCAGTAATACTGTAATCAGCTTGAAAATTTAAACCAAAAAATCTGTCAGAATCGTCCACAGCATGCTAAAGTTTTTTTCTTACAGGACAATGCTCGCCCACACATTGCAAAAGTGACTCGGCTAAAGCTATTGGAGCTAGGTTGGAAAGTGATACCTCATCCACCGTACTCTCCAGACTTGGCACCTACGGATTACGCATTGTTCAGATCGCTAAGCAATGCCTTCAATGAAAAAAAGTTCGATGATCAAGCCCATCTACGACAGTACATAGCTGAGTTTTTTGAATCTAAACCTAACAACTTCTTCGCCGATGCTATTCATTCTTTACCAGAACGATGGAGACAAGTAGTAGATAACGAAGGCCGTTATATTTTTGATAAATGATTAAAATAATAAATTAAATAAAAGTTACAATATTGGTTATGATTCGCTCATTACTTTCTTACCAACCCAATATATTCGCAATATGTCAGATCAATCTGAAAAAAATCGTAATCTTAAAGCTAGGAACATACTACGCGGACGTCTGCCGTAGTGCGACCGCGGACGCGGATCTAGACAATGAATAACACTTAAGCCAGGAATATACTACGCGGACGTCCGCCGTCGCGCGACCGTGGACGCGGATCTAGACAATGAATATACACTTAACCGTGCAAACTATCGGTCGTCGGTCGTGGACGTGGCCTTGAGCGCACGGGCGTCCGATCGAAATCTGGCTCGCTGGATGTTTTGGTCAGCCGAAGCCACGTCCCGAAGACCGTGCACACTAATCGGTCGCGGTCGCGGTCGCGCGACCGCGGACGTCCGCGTAATATGTTCCTATAGCTTTTACCGTGCAAACTATCGGTCGTCGGTCGTAGACGTGGCCTTGAGCGTACGGACGTCCGATCGAAATCTGGCTCGCTGGATGTTTTGGTCAGCCGAAGCCACGTGCCGAAGACCGTGCACTGCACTGATCGGTCGCAGTCGCGGTTGCGCGACCGCGGACGTCCGCGTAGTATGTTCCTAGCTTAAAAAATAAGACTGTGTGTGGACAGTTGCGAAATTGTACGGAAATCCGTGCACTCGATCTGATTTCATAAAGGCCGCTGTACACAGAGCTGTCTGTTGCCGGCCTCAAGATTATGAATTTTTAGACTGTCTGTGGCGTGCCATACTGACAGAATTTTCAGATTGATCTGACCAAGTCTGTGGCGAGCCTAAAGTATGTCATTCTGTTGGATTCGGAGAAAATCGTTACTTCAAAATTTCTGCGAGTGAGATTTGTATTTCTAGGTTTTCTTTGGAAAACCTGTAGGTGACCGCAGTGTTTAGTAAAAATAATAATATCAACTTCTTATGGTAATGCTGATATTAAGAGCAAACTCGAAAAACTAACCGATCATTTTATCGGTGCCATATAGGTGCAATACAACGAAAGGAATTTCATGAGTCATGACGCGGGCACAAGTGACTGAATGGCATCAGGCCCCGTAGCCGAATGGCATTTCTGCGACGCGAAACACCACCGAAATGCCGCAGAAATGTAGTCTGGCTCTATCGCGCCAATACGCAAGAGCGATAGAAATAGATAGCTACGAAAGAGATATTATCGTATCTAAACGTTGCGTGAGCGTTTATGCATTCGGCTACGCATACGCACACGTCGCACAGGAAAGGAGCGAAGCAACGATGGATCGAAAGTGTGTGGCCCCTTGCGACCAACCATTCTATTTTTATCTCATACTTACCTACTGACTTTATTATTCCGTTTCGTTTTCGATTGATCGAACGATCAATCGCTTCGTATATGGCTGGCACTAGCACACAGCACACAGCACTAGCACTTTCGATGCGACCGATCGCCACGATATCTGTCCGATCGATCGAAGCGATGAATCGTACCGTGAATTACGCTTTATACTTTCTAAACTGCCTATATGTAACGGCTATATTACTTATACTAGATTTTGGCCGCGACTTCGCTCGAATTAGAAAGAGACAAAAAGTAGCCTATGTCACTCTTCATCCCTCCAACTATCTCTACTTAAAAACCGGCCAAGAGCGTGTCGGGCCACGCTCAGTGTAGGGTTCCGTAGTTTTCCGTATTTTTCTCAAAAACTACTGAACCTATCAAGTTCAAAACAATTTTCCTAGAAAGTCTTTATAAAGTTCTACTTTTGTGATTTTTTTCATATTTTTTAAACTTATGGTTCAAAAGTTAGAGGGGGGGGGACGCACTTTTTTTTCCTTTAGGAGCGATTATTTCCGAAAATATTAATATTATCAAAAAACGATCTTAGTAAACCCTTATTCATTTTTAATTACCTATCCAACAATATATCACACGTTGGGGTTGGAATGAAAAAAAATATCAGCCCCCACTTTACATGTAGGGGGGGTACCCTAATAAAACATTTTTTTCCATTTTTTATTTTTGCACTTTGTTGGCGTGATTGATATACATATTGGTACCAAATTTCAACTGTCTAGTGCGAACGGTTACTGAGATTATCCGCGGACGGACGGACGGACGGACGGACGGACGGACGGACGGACGGACAGACAGACATGGCGAAACTATAAGGGTTCCTAGTTGACTACGGAACCCTAAAAAATCACATCCATTTGTCGCTCCGTTTTGCCGTGAAAGACGGACAAACAAACAGACACACACACTTTCACATTTATAATATTGGTATGGATTAAATTACAGTACCATACCACAGTATAATAAAGAGTACTATCGTACAGTATGGCCACTCCCGCTCCCCGCTGAAAGTGCTGCCCACCCCCTCTCGGTTACCTCACAGTTACCGCCTGTCAAAAACGCAAACAGTCGACCTGTCATATTTCACTCATACAAGCATAGTACGCGTTCACTTACACGGGCTTAGACTGTGTGCTAGGAACGCGCTTCTTTCATATATTTGATCGCCAGTGTCCGAGGTGTGACCATACCATGTTGGTGTCAGGGTTTCGAATCCCGGCCAGAAATTAAGTTTTTGTTTTTTGTCTTTTTTTTTGTTTTTGTATTTATAAGAGTTTTTTTTATCTAAAGACGTGATATATTAAAATAGAACCGAGCGAAGCTCGGTCGCCCAGATATTTTCCACATAATCTGCAACAAAAAAAAGTAATGTGTACAATGTGCATAGCTTTGATCTCAGACGATGCGGCTTAAGTTAGTACATTTGCGCTTGTTACATCGACACAAAGCTGATTCAACCCGGTTGCCACGAGTTAATGCCGTGCCCCCTCCGGAAGTAGGGGTCAAATTCGAGCAAAAATCGTAATACTCATACTAGTAATAATTACAAACTTATTACTTAAATGAATCTTGCCAAACTATTCATACTGTTTTCATTATCATTATAATGTACTTATTTACCTAGTAAAAATAAACGACTCTACACTTGTACAAGTGCTGGCACAGATTAATAAATAGTTACTAAGTATGGTAGTAACTAGCAAATGTTGACATAACCCGAACCGTCTGCTTTGGAGATGTCCAACGTTGTAGCGACTAGCGACGACCAAGTTGCGAGTTTTCACGACATTTCATGTAGCAATACGAGTAAATGCTTCTCTTTATGCTGGTTACTTAGGCCTGATTTAGACGGTGTACGAACTCGCATGCGATTGTAGTTACATTGCGGGCTGTTGAGGGTAATTAAACTCGTATGCGAGTTGTCGTACCGTCTAAATGGGCCTCAAGTTATCGTTGTTTGCGGTTTTTAAATAATGATAACATAACTGTCCTTGCCGGGATTCGATCCCAAAAATCTCCTGTTTCGTAAGCCTCTTACCTAATTTAAACAAAATCGGGGCTTTAATTGTACAAATACTATGTTTCAGAATATTTTAATAGATGAGGTCAAATAAAATAAAACGACTCATTATTCCTTAATTCTCGTATATTTTAATACTGTAACAAAACAACCATTATAATCTAAAATTGATAATACATACCAAAAGAACTTAGGAATGATTTCCTTTACAGTTAACTAATAATAGGTATACATTTGACATGTAAATTAAATTTAAATACACAAAATAAATCGCCAATATGTGTTAAATTTTGATAAGTAGGTAGTAATGAATGTTAACTCATTGACAAACTTAAAGAAAGAAAAAACAGTATGACGGGGGAAGAGATGTACTGAATATTTCAGGCAAATATTACACGGGGAAACAGATGTTAAGGGTGCCTACCTTCCAATAAAATACTGAATATTTTATGCAAACATTACCACTAACTGCTGTTTCCATCTATTTTCATTAATCGCAATTAGACATATTAACAGATGCACAGATATACAAAATGGCAATTAAGTACAACATTTACATGTGTATTATTAATATAATATTAATAAGAGCTGTGTGTAGTAGCAAAAAGCCGGTACCTACTATTAAGTGTTGGTTATGACATGACTCAAGTCCTTTAGTCAAAATTTGAGTAGGTACTTGTCTAAACATGAGGCTTCTGAAAAGAATTAACTGAATCTATGAAAGGTAATCTAAATGCATATTGACTTCACATGAAATTCAAGGGTAAGGTTCACACCATTCAATAATGCCTATTTTCTCAATGTACACTTGTTTATTTACATAGCAAAACATGACGAAGTCTCTATCAGGCTCGAGTCGGCGCTAAAAGACTCAATAAAGGACTTGGACTTCCCCAAGTCTCGGGAACTTGGTAGTTTTGTAAACACTGAGTCGCGTGAAAACGTCTTCATATTTTGACTCGAAGGACCTGAGTTCCTATCAGCACTAGGTACAACGCCAGGATATTGACGGTAATAGTAATACATTCAAAATAATGGTTATCGTGTCAGTAGATGTTGACATTGTTGACACACGTTTTGAAAGGAATTCCTTTATACAGTCAGTATTTAGATATTTTAATAAACAAGGAATTCCAATACATTACACTTTTTAAATAGGTAGTAACACAGAGCCAATTACAGGAACTCGCAAATAGAAATTGGATAGGTTGGTATATATGATTACAAGAATGCCAGCTATTTGTATAATTATTCTAAACATTTGAACATTCTGACCTTGTAACAGAACAAGCGTCTATGACGAGGAAATGGACTCGTTATTACATATAAAACTTACGGCGAATCAACTTTTCCTTGACCAACTTTCTTGGTGCAAATTTTCTTTGGGATTTCATTGGATAATTTAACAAATAATATCTGTGAAGCTTTATCACATGTTTAGTCACGTCTTCACTCATAGGGTTCACTGTTATTCGATGCAAAACAGGTTGGAAAAACATATTTATCAACAAACTACGTTCACATGGATGAAATACTGACACTGACAGTTGTCAACTGAGTAGCGTTCCAATATTATATCTTGATTTCAATTATAGGTCGTAAAAATTGATAATGATAAGTAGTGTATATATTTTCTGGATGTGTTTATTGTAGCATTTAGAAACAAATATGATATTTTGCCTCAAATTTGATTTACAAAACTGGTTAAAAACCTTTGATAAAGTAATATTTGCATATTTATATTTACCACAATATAAAATGTTTCATTACGTACTAGGAATCAACAAAAGATATCTCCATCTCACTCTAAAACACGTGCAGTCATGCAGATGTTACTATTGAGAAGCAAAAACGTACGTGCTGAGATGTCTTGGACATTAATGCCTAAGGCATACGACTTAGTAAACAAAACAGTTACGACCTTTTTCTTATAAGTGTAATTTAGCGGCTATCCATTGTTATTTGTCGCCAGTCGCCCTTTTGTCGCTCTTTTGTCGCTCTTTTGTCGCTCTTTTGTAGCTCTTTTGTCGCTCTTTTGTCGCTCTTTTGTCGCTCTTTTGTCGCTCTTTTGTAGCTCTTTTGTCGCTCTTTTGTCGCCGTTTTGTCGCTCTTTTGTCGCTTTTTTGTCGCTCATTTTGAATCTATAAAAGGGTCGGAGCGAGCCGACGCGAGGCATTCTTAAAATATCTACAAGACTAACAGTGTCTCTGGCTTTCGTGTGTTATACTGGTGAGTGAAGTTGTTCTGCTATTATTTCTCTGTTTGTTTTTACTTGGAAATTATTCTAAGTGATTGTAAACTTTGAAATTGTGTCTCTGTTTGATTGTGCGGGGACAATATCGTCGTACAGTTGAATTTAGACCTGTGGTGGAATTGCTTTACTGTCAGTTGTGGGGTTATTTTAGTGTTCTATTTATAGTGTAGTGTTACATTTAAATTAATGTGTATAGTGAAGTTTTCTGTGCTTTGTTTCATGAGTGCCGTTAAGCAATACAAAGACTGGGTCGATGTATGGCTGGTGCTTGGAGATAAGTCTGTGTTTGGTTTTGTAGGGAGTAATTCTTGCAAAACTAAGCTTAGATTATAGCACGTAAAGGAAACTTCACTCGTTTGTTTAGTTAGTCAGTAAAATTGAACTTAGTAATTTTCTATGGGGTTATTTTGTGAAAGTTATAAGCCAGATCATTGTTTGTGACAGACTGTTGTCCGGCTAAGCGCTTTATACCTTGCGGCTGTTAAACATAAGGCGTTTAGGGGTCTTTTTGTTCCAAGTGGAGGGCTTGGGCGCTTTTATTTACTTACAAAAGCGTATTTTCTCACCGGTCTCAAAGAGTCCAACTGTTAGATGGAAGTGAGGACTTTCACGATTGACGAAAGACATTAGGAGTAATCCTTGCTCACTGAAGTCGGCAGTATTTGAGGCTGGGGTCCTATATTTATATATATTTATTTACTCGGTGTTCTGGTTCATGCTGGCGTTGGTCGCTGGGGATTTTGGTTGTGATCGATCCACATCTAAGTAAAGTTGATCGCAGCTGGGTCTCTCATGTGGCTGGTACTGGTATGTCCTAGAATACTGGATATATACACGGATAGGGCGATCTACTCTCTGCTACCCTAGCCTGCGGGCAAAAGCAGAGGGGGGGGTCTAACCAACACAAGCCTATAGGTTGCCTATCTCAGCTTCGCTGGCTGAACTGTACAGCTTATGGTAGGGATACACTTGTGCATATTTTGAACATTAGATCTATGGTAAGTGACGGTCTTTGTTTCAGATATGCTAGAATAGGGAAAACGATAGGAATAGGGTAGAGTCACACACTATTTCTATAAAAGTAGAGTTCTTTTATGATTGGTCTTGGAATATAATTGGTCAACGTGTATTGTGGAGAAATAATTTAACTACTACTATTTATATGGTTTTAATGGACTTTAAATGTGGTGTTTACTATCTTAAAATATGTGTTAAAACTGGTAATTTATAAAATCTCTTATTACTTAATTTATCTGAGTGAAATTAATAATTGTGGTAGCAATTTCTGATTCTTCATGTAGCATCGAGCCAGTGAGTGTTGCTAACTAGTTTTTCAAGGTAAATTCTATCAAGTTGGTTAGGGAAACAAACTATACTTTGGAATAAAAAGCATAGGTTTGTTATAGGGCCCAGTGGCATGCGAGCGCCGTCCACTGATGACAAGTCAAAAGCTTCAAGGAGTTACTAGACTTACTTACTTCGTTCTCAGTGGTAGCAACTACTCGGAGCCTTGATGATACATTAGAAGGATCGAGAAGTTATGGTCTATTAGCAGTATTGGGGAAAAGGGGGATTAGCTAGGGAAAAGAAACAAAACAAAATAAAAGGGGGTTAGTTCGTAGATAGATAGCCCTTCAGGCTTACTTGCTTAGGATGCCTGATAAAGTGGTTTGATCAGGTTAGGGGATTCAGACGGCAACGCAAGGCAGTCCTGCAACTCGAATCCACTAATAAGGCGTAGCCGATGATTACCAAAATATTTTTTAATATTTATTGCATGTATGTTTCACTCACTAACTTTTATTCTAAAATTTCTTCATCACGTTATTAATTTTCTCACATATAACTTTCTAGGCCTAAATCTGATAAAATTCTCTACTATAACACTATATTATTATGCTACAATAACTTTTATTCTTCTTTAAAATATAAATAAATAAAAATTTAAAAATTAGTCAAAAATACAGCTGATACTCATTAAAGGATCTAGGTTATCGCGGTTCACGTCGAAGGGTTCTACTTATTCACGCTAGACGATCACAAGGCCAAATTTACGGGGTATATTTAAAGGGGGGTTAGTTATAAGTATGTTTAGTCAAGTAAGTAAGTAAAAAAGTAAGGTGAGCGGAGGTTTAGTTACAACCTGCTAGCAAAAAATCCTGTTTCAACTCTTTCAGGACACATGCGGTGTGCTATTTTCAGACCATTTACTACTGAATTCACCGTGCTGTGCGTGCTTGCTCTCTGTTATATAATAATTAATTCCTTTATTAGGTAGGATAAGATACCTAGTAGGAATAAATTAATAGCGTGTCTAATATTTTAGTAATAAATAAACCAATAAGAGCTGGCGCGAGATTAGTAGGTACCTACCTAGTAATAATGGTCAATGTTTAAATATTTGCAATCTGTAAGTTAGGAAGGCTACGCCCTAAAATCACCCAAATATCTGGCTCTGGAGGACATCACGACACAATTAACCTCGGTACTTACTAAAAAAACCTGCAGAACCCAGCACTGGTTATCAAATTATCACCGACATGGGCGACATGAAATTTTACTTTGACGAAGGCAGGGGACCATTTCACAAAACTGAAAATTTGAACTTAATTTACTCGTAATTTACACTATTGTAAGGAAAAGTCATCGCTATTTTATTAAAATAAAATTTAGTTAATTTTGGATTTTTATGATTTAATGTTTAATTAATTCATAAAAGGGCAAATACATTTGATGTTCGATGTTCTTTCAATGATTTAATACGTACGAGATTCATTTAATTCTGTCAATTGCCATCTTATTGCATCTTAAAAAAAAACTCTTTTTTTTATAGCAATGACCATAATTAGTGTCCAAATGACCGTTATGTATAACGGCATAAATAATATTGTACCTAATCCGACGAGTAGTCCCAAGCAGCTAATAACTGTTAGACCAGCCGTCGTATTTCCACAGGTAAGAGACGAATTTAGTGTAATAGGCACCGAAATATAAATATGTATCAATCCTATCTATCTATTCCAATATGCCGGCTGCAAGCGTACTGTTAGATCTGCTGGTTGGTATAGGAACATTTTAATAATACCTATTCTGAAATTAAATATGTTTCATCAAACTAATAATAAATACAAGTATAAATTATGATTGACCCTTCAACTTCACTTCGAACAAAAGCGCGAGTCAGACCCATGCTTCAAATGTTCTATTGTTTCTTGTGAAATTGTTGAATATATTTCTTATCAATATTACGTAATCTAATTTTGTGCTCAGTTGTAGGCCTACGTGACTTACGACGATTATTTAAAAGTGGCTTGGGGGCTCTAAATAAGTTGAAAAGCGAGGGATGTTTTCTTTAACGAAAATTGCGTATCACACTCTAGGTTGCATTCATTATTCAACGGAGTTAACTAATGTCACAGGTAGTTTAAACAATATCTTAGGTATTAGCTTTGTAAGCTATTATTTAAATGCTTTCAATCGCTTTATAAAAATCAATTATAAATCTCTCCTTTAGTAAGCACTCATTGTATTTACCCTAATGAAAATGCATTCATCACACTATCACAAAATATTTCGTATTATGATTTTTAAACTATTAACCAAAATCTAATTAGGTGTATTTTGCACAATTTTGGTCTTCTTAAACGACAATTAAGTGGTTACCACCTGATTTATTATCTACATCAAAAATATATTTTTGCTTATTTTAAACAAGTTCAATAGTGGGTGTTATCATTAACCTAAATGTATCACATTTCATTAATGCACTAGAAAATTCTCACACGTTCATATAAAGTTATCTACAGTTGTTTTAACCTACATGGCTACAGAGATTCGAGGCTAAGGAATAATGCTTCATGTAAACACAAGACACCACATACTCTACTCATAGCTTAACTGACCATTGGTAGTCCTTTCTTGTGGCATTGACAGTAAGTGCGTTTTCACATTATCCGATCCGATATCGGATGTCGGACCGATATCCGCCATCTTGGATTTTTTCTATTGAAATCCTTCCGACATCCGATATCGGATCGGATAATGTGAAAACGGCCTAAGGCCTACTAACGATCAGTCTTCGGTCTTAACGATGGTACTCCGTAGTCCAGTGGAACTCGGGCAATGTGCTCAAATGCACTTTTTAGTCAGGTTTTAAAAGTAACTCCATACCTAATATACCCTATATTATAATGGGTCTAGTGACCTTTGCGTTCAGTCCTGCATTATTTTGCTTTGCTTTACATGAAAATTGTTTTATAATTATTTATCAAAAGATACGTTCGCAAATTGTACAAAAGACAATCGCCTACTTATTTAAATTTTATCAAGTCGGTCGTGTCCAATTGCCATCTTTAACAATCCTCCGGTGCTTGACAAAATTGTGGATACCTATTACTTTAATTTTTCTATTACTTTAAAAGGTTTCATCTTTTTTCCTGTCTTTTTTGCGTGGGCAGACATCTTATTTTATTTACAAAACAAGGCCGCGATGTAACTTTAAATGTTCAACTAAGTATAAAACTATTGTTATAAAATAAAAGCAAAAAGTGATTCAAAATGGATCTTATTCAACTACATTTTATACAAGTACTTTTATCTATTCCTCGATTGCCAGACCGAGTAGGTAAGTTTTATTATTTACTTAATTAGCATATTAATCTCCATTAATTATTTCTAAAATACTAACATAGGAACCAGTTAAAAATCCGAGGATTCCAAAAGAAACCAAAAACATATTTTTCCACAGAACCCACTTGCAAAAGCCGAGTCCATTAGGTCTATCCCAAAAAGTGACCGTTTCGATGACAGCCGGAAATATGAGACCCAGGAAAGACAGGCACACGGCACCGACGAGTGATATGAAAGGTGATAATTTAGGAATGGCAATGGCAATTCCGAGTGTCAAAAGTACAATCCCTATTCTTATACTGTACTCTGCGAGGTTTTTCCTGGCGCCAAACAAATGGCGAACGTTCTTCCAGATGATTTCCATTGGCACGTAGAACTGCAGACTATAAGTAAAGAAAATAGCTACGGCGATCATCAGTTTCACACTCTGGCCCAATCTGGAATGATAACAAACACTGTTTAGTATTCATATCTGTAAGATTATGGTAACAATATTTAGCGAGGTCAAGCTAATGCTTCTTTACAATGATAGTGTAAGGCTGTTTTCACATTATCCGATCCGATATCGGATGTCGGAAGAATTTCAATAGAAAAATCCAAGATGGCGCCTGTAATGTATGGGATATCGGTCCGACATCCGATATCGGATCGGGTAATGTGAAAACGGCTTTAAGGTTTCCATAAAATAAGAATTCATACATTTACGAGTATACACAACTGGCCAAGTGTTGAAAAAGCTGCAAGTTTTATAGGTATTACATGTGATTTTCATGTAATGTAAACCTATCTTGTCTTATCTTATACCTTTAAACAAGCAATTCTTGTATATTTATTTATTTATTTATATATACCGACGATCTCGGAAACAGCTGTAACGATTTCGCTGAAATTTGTTATGTGGGGGTTTATGGGGGGTGAGAAATCGATCTAGTTTAGTCTTAGGTCCTGGACAACGCGAATTTTTGAGGTATCATGTGTTTTTCTTTCTCATTAATAAACGCAAAAACGGTCACTATTTTGTCGGCTGATCATCGGCGGTACGTAGCTCCGTCGTAAGAGCGTCGGTCTAATAATCGCAGGTATCAGGGTTCAAATTCCAGCCAGAAATAAAGTTTTTTTTTTATATACGAGTTTTTTTTATCTAAAGACGCGATAATATAATAAAATAGAACTTCGCCCAGGTACTTATTTCTAATGCAATGTTTTGTAAAATGTTGGCTTGTAAAATAGCCCTTCTGACCTACTTGCAGAAGAAATGTTTGTATTTTGCAATAGGTACTTACAATTCATCCTGAGGAAGATTAAGCGTGATGCTTCCTTGAGTGTCAAGTCCATATTTCAGATATCCGAAAAATCCAGTGGTTGCATACAGAGACACGACAAAGAACATGCCAATATTTAGCACGCCAGGGCAGCCGATGAAATGCGTTGGTGTTTTCATGTTGTTTTCCAATGGCATAACGACACCAATGCCTTCTAGGGCGAATATAGCGGTACCAAAGAATGTTGGTAGTTTGTCGAATCCAGCGAAACTATCACGTGTACTGGCATCTGGCATATCTTGAAAGAGGTAGTAAAATGTGATACCCATTCCGCAGCCAACCAACAAGTTTGCAATCATCGAGAACGGAGCCAAGTACTTTAGATTTCTGATAAGATTAATAAGAATTAGAAAAGGTAGAGTCGCAAGCATGTAGAGCCGTACATCCATATCGTGCCATTCGCTTCCTTTTGCGTAAAAATCGGCTACTTGCTTCACATTCGTTGCCACAAATACTATGTACACGCAGCAACATCCTAATAAGTCTACCACAAGGAACCAGTTCACCATAGCTCTGAAAAATAAAATACAAATACTTAATAAAAAATCAAAATGCTACACAAGTTACAAGACTTACTAGTCCCTCTACAACGCCATCTATTTCAGCTGTCAAACTATGTGCATATTTTTTTCGTAGACTTTAGACTTTTCTACTGCCAACTGTATGTTGTTGTTGATAGGTAAATATGTGATTGTGCACGGGAAAACGTCCCACTTTGTCGGTTGCTATTAAGCCGCTTTGTCAGTTTATTCATATGTGGTACAAGTAAATCTCGCCTTAATGGTAACCGACAAAGTGGGACGTTTTACCTACTAAACACACTCACATATCGAAAGCGGCTCAATACCGCTTTGACACCTTAACTTGTCATATGATCCACTATTCTGTCTCGTCAACAGACAGTGCTGGGCTGGCGTTGGTCGAGGTCAATCTTTTTCAAAAGGTCAGCAGTAGGTATTTTTTCATGCTGACTTAATGGCATGTCAGCCGGAGTTAAAAATGTGGCACAGTTGGTAACGTCAATACGGATAAGTGTGTCATAAGGGGTATTGTGCCTGGCCTTCAAATTTGGCCTGTTTAAACCAATTATCAGTGTTTATTGAGAGTTCACAACTAATCGTGAGTAGCAAGTAGCAAAAGTATGAACTCGCAAAAACACCTATGACAATGAGTAAAACGGACAAACGTGATGGCCAGACACACTTCTCCTTATGACACACTTACCCGTATTGACCTCACTTTCATTTCACGCCGTTACTATTTTAAACTATTGGACTAATTAATTGCAATAAGGTTTAGACCACAGAGACGTACCGTACCTATGTAGAATTGTAGATTTAATAACAAACAAAATAATGTTCAGCTTTTGGCAAAAGATACTCAATAACTATACTTCGTTTCTTTTAAGATTAGAATTATCTGTTAAACGGGTAAACAAAGAAGCAGTGGTCGTAGACCTTCCTTCTTCGATTTCGGCCGATACCACTGATTTCTTGGAACTTATGTACATAGCATTATAAGTTATAAGTTCCAAGAAATCAGTGGTATCGGCCGAAATCGAAGAAGGAAGGTCTACGACCACTGCTTCTTTGTTTACCCGTTTGACAGATAATTCTAATCTTAAAAGAAACGAAGTACATATAATAAACCTACCGCATGAATACGAATGCTTAGGTCAACTAGTGTTCGAAGCAGATGTCATGAAATCCGCATTTAAATGAACTCTCCTAAAACTAAAAATAAAACTGAAAAATAAGTACTAGAATTTAACCTACTTCGCTAGTCTTGAGAACTTGTGAGCAGCGGGAGGGCCGGCCAAGAAAGCCGCCTCAGCCGTTTCGGCGAAGCCCAGCGACGGTTTCTGCATCCTGTGGCACAGCTCGTGCGCCGTCTTCACCAGCACGTGCACGCAATACGTGCAGATGCCGCCCACGAGGAACGTAGCGAACAGCCCCACATACAACCCAGCGTGCAAAAACGCCATGGGCATGGCTAAAATCCCGCTGCCGAGTGACCCTTTCAGTAAATGAATCAGTGTATCCAGATCTCTGAAAATGAAAAATAAAGAAATCAACCATCACTGTTCAATAATTTGGTTCTAAGCACTTGTGGAAAATTTTTAAAGCCGAGAAAGATGCATTTTCTCTTGGGATGGCATATAACCTAACTCGGTATTAAAAGAACGCACCATCAATTTCAATGACAATACCTGCAAGGTTTGGTGGACCAGATACTGGGAAAAAGGTGTTTTGAATTTTTATCATCATCATACAAAAAGGTGAAATTCAAAGTGGTGTCCAACTCTATATTTTTAAACTTTTACTGCAAATTTCCATTAAGGTAAGGTTTTTGGTTCTTAAGAGGTTACCTTTCATCATGATTTGATCAAATTTTCTAACAGCTAGTTTCTGCGCTACAAACCAAAAACCAAAGACTGAAGAAGTGCGAAACTTTTTTCACAACTCGTGGGATGGGTCAAACCGAGGCATTTAAAACCATATGAAGGTAGTGAAACTATGCCCAGCTTGCTGGGAATTAACTCTTTGAAAATATCTTATTTCACTGGGTACTTAAAAGTAAACCTACCCTTTTCAATGTCGATTTAATGGATCTCCTTCTAAACTATATAATTAATTAGGTACCGATGTGACAAACGAAACGATTATGAGCGGCTGGACATATATTTGACTTACGATGTCGGGTGCGCCAGTTTCCGGTGCTCAAACGGATTGTAGTCTTCGTCAGCCTCTATGTCCCGTCCCGGTATTTCCATAAGAGGCAGGGTGGACCCCGCCTGTTGTTCCACCGGGATTTCATTAGGGTCAACTTTATACCTGTCAAACATTCCACAATTCTGTTATAGCCAGTTTAATCAATAATATAATGCTTAAATAATACTGTATGCGAGTTGATGACGTTAGAAGTGAGTATAAGAGTGTAGTATTTAACGATACAAATGAAAACACAAGTAATCATAGGAACATGATGTGATAGCTAGAACAAGTAAAGCGCCACACTTGGAAGCTGATCTGTGATCGGTAAGAATGTAGGACGGTGTGCTGTCGCGACCGCGTGTCCATGTCTAGTATGTATCGAGACTATCGAGAGCTATTGTGGCTATTACTTGAAATAATTATATTGTAAATAAGTCGGATAAACCGCGCTAATAAAGCTGCGTTAATGTGTGTCAGTGTTGTTGTGTACAGTGTGAATAGTGTGATACATTCATTATGGTCTCTAAAATAATAATATTAATTTCTTTTCATATGCGTTTCACTCTGTTAAGACTCGGCATTTACAGATATGTGGCTCCAACATTAAATTCAATACAGCTTTACATTATGAATTAGGTACATTATTTTATAGCGGAGACCAAAAATTGAAAAGTATAAAATACACTGTTAAATTAAGACCAAACCTTACTTACAATCAATTATTTTACCTTGGATGAAAACAAAATATAGGAATATCAGATATTATAAAGCTAAATCAAATTTGTACAAATCTCTTGCTAGAGCCAATCCCGAGCCTGAATAGAGATGGCGCACGGAGAGCCACCACCGTGGGCCGAAAATTAGCTCTTAAACACATAGAAACTGAAGTTATATATTTTCTGATTGAAATGGCTTTTATTTAGCAAAACTATCTTTGAATTATTTCCCAGAATATGCAAGGAGCAAAATCATAAAATCAATACATATCTAGAACTGCCTAAACAATCGTACCTACTATCCTAGTAAATAAATAAGTGGCTATACAACAAATAGCTTGTGATTTTTAGCAACCTACAAGAGAACATTTCATTCACGGTGCCTTTACGTTGGAGGTCGTTATATAAATCTCCCATTATATTCTTAAACATGACGCAGGGAATGATGATCCTTATAACAGTTGTAGGAATCGACTGTCAATATGAAATGTCCATAAAATTTTAGACTTTTTTGGCTCTATATAAATTTTTATTAGTGTTTAAGTCTACTATCTAAAAAATCGTAGATTGGGGGAACTGCAATATGTTTCATAATCCCCCGCGTCAATATAATTTAAATCGTTGTCAAAACATAAGTTTAGTTTAATAGGTATTATAAGGGTGAAGTCATTTCAATCAAGAGCTAAAATGAATAACCTCAGGGTGTATGCATGTGAGAACCGATTGTCTGCCCACAGAGCGCCGGTGCGCCCGCGCGTCGTGCGCACCTGCGCAAGCGCGCCAGAGGCGGCCGCTCCCATCGTTAAGTATCAAAATTTTACCATTACCAAACAAAACAAATTATAAAAACAAAATTGAAACCATAAAATGGAATGATGTACCGGTGTAAGAGTCCATTGCGAGATGGTCAAGGTCGGTGACCGACTTTAACCTCGTGAAGCAGCGCACGTCTTCCCGGAACGTCTCCGAACGGCGTCGAGCATTATTAGCTCGTTTTAAGGAGCAAGTACTTAACAATCAACATACAATATAAAATACCATTTTAACAACAAAACATTTTTGAAATCATTAAAGATGAATATTATAAGCCCACGCCTCGCATGCCTCGTGCTCTACGAGTACACCACAGGGCGTAGTAATAAAGCACTGATTCTGTAATAACTATTACAATAACGAGTTGCGTAAAATAACCCCAATATTAGGTACAGTATTTTGAAATAAAATTTTCTTTTCATTGTCCTGTTGAACAAAAATTTAAATATTATTAAGTTTTAAAACTCAACTTCGTCTTGATGTTTGGACAATAATGAGGTTAAGCTATGAAGCATGCCATTTTTTTATCCAATTCCTAAAATACAAGCATTCAGTCACAAACTTCAATGAATTAAATTAGTATTCTAGTGACGGTAAAGCCATGTAGTTACAGGTATTAAAATCACTAAGTGATACTAGTGAATCATTTTTAACAAAAAGTGGGAAAAAATGAATCAATTATGAAAATTTGAAGCTCAAGTCTGTTGTAAATGTGAATACTACAGTAACGG
Source organism: Leguminivora glycinivorella (assembly GCF_023078275.1). Taxonomy (NCBI): domain Eukaryota; kingdom Metazoa; phylum Arthropoda; class Insecta; order Lepidoptera; family Tortricidae; genus Leguminivora; species Leguminivora glycinivorella. Next base: position 32,680,226 of record NC_062998.1, read on the forward strand.
TTTAACTTACTTGACCATAACGACATCTGATAAGTCAGTCCTGACTCCTTTTTTCTTGGGGTCATACTCGGCTATCATCGGCCGCATTTGTGGTTTCTGAAACAAACAAATGAAGCATTGTATTTATGTATATTGTTATTCGACCTCCATGCAGCGCTGGAGACGTCACGGAGCTGATGACGTCTCGCTTGGCAAGCGGAGCGGGGGCTCGCTTCGAGCCGTGGTTAACGCTACGCTTCCATGTCGTGGCTATTTCGGCTCTTTTATAAATAGCACGCACTCATGAACGCATGAGGCAAACTTGCAAATATATCCCCCACGTCCAAACCAAATACCGTGGATAAGTAGATGGAAATATTTACACTTGCGACTTTTACTTCATACCAGCTCCGGCCGATGCAAGTAGCCAAATTGCTCTGATATTTAGAATAAGATGATAATTGTACATTGTTGACGATTTGAAAGTGCTTATGTTAAGGCTATTTGAATAAAGAATATATTGACTTTGAGGCATTGTATGTCTGGCTATCTCTACATACAGGAGCGAAAATGGAATGGAGGCCTCCTTTCAATTTGGGAATTTTAGTTCAATATATTATATTATTACTTAACTAGATTTATCTAAAAAAACATTGTCCATTCGGAACAAATCAGTTAAAAGATGTTGCGAAAAAATCTTTAAAATCGAGGTTCCGCTCTAGACTGTTTCCTTTCCTCCTTCAAAACTTAATCAATCGTAATGAAAATTGAGAATCTGAATAACAACGAAATTATCTGTGTCGGACCGTTTAGTTTTTTTGGCTAATTGTTACCAATTTTGAATAACACACCTTTTTTGCGCCATAATCAATAAGGCCGTTTTTGGAAATTTTTGATGGGCTCTAGCGTCTTTAAAACTAAGAATATCAAAAAAATCAAAACGGTCCGACACAGATAAAAATAATGATAATCTGTGTTAAAAAAAACAGTGCTCTATCTTCAAAAACCAGGGAGGAAATAGTCGAGAGCGTTTGTATGGAGAATTGACCCCTCCTGTATCTTCTTAAGGGTGCTTTCAAGAAAAACGTCAAAATAACGTAAATATGATAGTTTTAGTCGGTGAAATACTACACTTTCCGTTATGTAAAAGATTATTTAATTCAAGTTTCAATTAGAGCATCTTATTCCTAGTTGACTACGGAACCCTAAAAAATAAAGTTTAGGATCTGTGTATGGCGGCCATTTAGAGAATGTGGCATGGCGCTTCGCTTACGCTAACTCCGACTTTGATGTCGAATTTATCTATCATACAGTGTTTATATCGATCTGGTTTAGGGACTGTTCAAACACCATGAATGTCTATTAGACTTTGGTCTATGGCTAATTTTGTTATCTGTTTCTCTCATCCTGCTTGCATTAATAATTTACGGCAATCCGAAACGTTGCTCAAAAATGCGTTTTTTTTTTAATTATATAAATTCACTGCATTTATTCTGCAAGTGCCCAATTGAACAGCCATGAAGAGGACTCTTAGGCCCACTTGCACTTGCACTCCTGCCGGCGTATCATGCTTCTAATTTTATCACTTATCCACGTGGATAAGACGTCTGTCACGCTTTAGCAAGTATGTCAGTGTGAGAGTGACAGATGTCTTATCCACGTGGATAAGTGATAAAATTGGAAGCATGGTAGGCCGGCTGGGTGGCTAGCCGAATGGCACAATCGCTCACGAAACGCTCACGAAACGAAGCGCTAGTAGATATCTATCTCTATCGCGCTTGCGTATTGGCGCGACAGAGCCAGCGGCGTATCGCTTTCGTTTGGCGTCGGAGAAATGCCATTCGGCTACGGGGCCTGGAGGTCGATTTTTGAATCTCGCATACGGGATTTTGTTACTGAAATACCGGTTGAAAACGGTGACTTGCCTATTACTATTACTTTCATTGACAATTTTCTGAATTCGAACGCGTGAGACTCAAAAATCGGCCCGCTGTACGTGTATGTTGTCCCGCGATATCATATTTATATTCATAGCTGAGCATGCTTAATTTGGGGCTAGGTTGGTGTAAGATGTCCCCAAATATTTATTTAAGTTATACTTAAGTACATTTATTTCATTAAACACAATGAGGTACCAATTATAAGTAGGTAGTATTAATTATATTGTAGTCACACCTGCGGTCACACCTATCATCGTGGCTGAGTCAATATTTGCTACAACTAGATACACAGACGACACTAGTGTCCACAATCTAAAGCACGACATCGGCTTAGTGAAAACAGACTGCTGATCACCTAGCTTAGTCTTCGGCATAAGCCGAGAGTCATTTTGAGACCAATTCTAGTTGGTTTGACTCGACTCCAAGACTTGTAATGTAACAATATCATGCTGAAACAGAGATCTCACTTAAATTGTTGGCGTTTTCAATAACAACAAAGCTTATCGTCACGAGTGCTAATAAGAAATACCTATAGTCGGAGAAGAATGACGACATGTTAGGCGGGCAGTCAATGTGCGCAGTTTGTCTAAATCAATTGTGAAGGTCGCTGTAGCTGAAGAACTACTGTGCAAATTATTTGTCGATGAGTGACACGCCTCCCGGCATCTCGACATAACAAAAATAAACTGAGTGCTATTGATATATAGTTTTGCAGTTATCACATACCTACCTAGTCACGACAGTTTTACTCGTGACTGTGAAATATTAAAACATAATTATTTAAGTACGTATACTACGTACACTACCTATGATTTTAAGTAACGAAGTAAAGCTATTTTTTTTTATTTAAAAGTAAATCGGGACTGATATGGGGCTGCAGACTCATGGTGGTTGAGGTTATAATGCATAAAGCAAACAACAAACGTTGTTAGGTATTAAAGTGGTCAAGTCAACTGACTATGGGTTCGCTCAGTTCGCTGGACTGTATCGGCGCGTCAGGTATAGGCAAAAAGTTACGGCGACGAATAACTGGCAGGCCTTTACAACCATTCAGGGCTTTAGGTAAACGTCACCACCATTTCCGCAGTGTACTATCCTCCATAGGTATCTACGCTTTAAAGATGGTGCCGATGGTAGATAATATCACAGAATATATAATAGTACAAGTACAGAAGGCCCACTGCTTTGATGTTCACGACATGCCGCCTTTTTAAATGCCTACAAAATTCTAACAAAGAAACGAGCCGCACGTGCGCGACGCCCGGCGATAGGGTTGCCTACGGATTAAAACGATTTAATACTCAGATAAAATGTTATACTATTATATTCAAGTCTTGGGTACTTTCTAGGTATAAATATATAGTACTAGCTTTTACCCGCGGCTTCGCCCGCGTAATAAAAGTATTCATTAAGATTTTCATTTGGATCCGTAGGGACCGTAGGTTTCTCTGTAGGTATATTTATCTGCGATTATTTCGATTGCACATAATACTTTTGCTTGCAATGATTGTAGAAATATTACACATCGACCACAGCGTAGGTAATTCTATATACGCTGGGGAAACCTTTATAAACATCCCACATAGCCCGTATTTCGACACTATGATCGATGGGTAAAAAGTACTTTTTTCTATTATCCCTTACAATTTTTTACATTTTGCTTATACTTATCGCAAACGTAATCTTCAAGCAAGCAAACAACGATCGTCTTAGAGCACATTGATTGTAAGAGACCGCCGACCGATTATCCGTATCCCGCTAACGATACCCATATTATCCGTATCCGTATCGCTATCCCTATCGCTATCCCTATCGCTATCGCTATACCTATCGCTTTCCCTATCGCTATCCCTATCGCTATTCCTATCCCTATCCCTTATCAAGATGTTTAATGATATAACACTTTAAGTTCTCGCGCTTTGTACACATATTTAAAGTCACATACAGGTCGAACGCGATTAATTAACATTATTTTTACCTTTTTTCCCAACGTTTCGGCCAGGTTGCACTGGCCGTGGTCGCGGAAGACTGACGTCCCAGCAAAATGTCACCGGAGATGTAAACAACACAAAACTACCCGATATTAATTTATATAAATGTTCGGGGTAGACAAATAAATATAATCTACCTGCTTTTAGTTAATGTTTATTTCCCACCATGTTTATTTCAAAGGTAAAAATAATGTTAATTAATCGCGTTCGACCTGTATGTGACTTTAAATATATGTTTAATGATTTCTTATCAAGTGCTAAAATATAAAGTTTCATGGTTTTATCATTTAAAATTAAGAAATCCCATACAAACTTTCAACCTCTTTTTCAACCCCTTCATTCCTTTTTTTCGAAATAAAAAGTAGCCTATGTTCTGTCTCAGGGTCTAAAGATTGTCTGTTCCAAATTTCATCAAAATCGGTTGCGTGGTTTAAGCGGGAAAGCGTAACAGACAGACAGACAGACAGACAGACAGACAGACAGACAGACAGAGTTACTTTCGCATTTATAATATTAGTATGGATAGTATGGATTTATAAATTTTTGTTTAAGTTCCAATATCACAAGCCTTATTGAATCTTTTCGGGGCCTTAATCAATAGTAGATCTGTGTATACATGTCCTATGGTATTTATTTTATTCAAGATATCTATTTAACTAAGCATTATTAGCCATTCACACGCGGACATCGCATATGAACCTTAAAAAAAACTCACGACGTAAAGTAACATTAGAAAGTGCGAACGTGCGTTCCGTGAGAACGCGCGCCACCCCTGATTAGGCCGCGAACTCGCGGCCGCCGGCATGTATTTGTAGCGCGGCGATAGAATCGCGAAGTGAGCCGCCCCTGATAATATGTAATACGCTGCCAAAATAGTATTATTTATCTGTATTAGATAGTCACGAAAAATTTACCTATGTAATTTTTGTTACTAGTAAAATAACCGTTTGGGGGCGTTGTTCACAATATGTAACTATTTACTTAGTCGTTCAGTATTTGTAGTTACTCGTATTATAAGTTGACAGCGATTTCGGTAGTCCCGTCTGTAAGGGATATGCCATAATGTCATACATATAAGTGCGTTTTCACATTATCCGATCCGATGTCGGATGTCGGACCGATATCCCATATATTTACACCCCCATCTTTGATTTTTTCCTTTGAAATCCTTCCTACTTCCGATATCGGATCGGATAATGTTAAAACGTACTTAGGTAGACGTTTCAAAATAACACTTACACCGGGGGGGTAGTCGAAATCCTTGCTCACTTAGCTTGGTATAATTCTAATACTTAACCATGTCGCGGCAAAAATACCATTAATAAATGCTGATGGAACATGATTTTTGATAGTAACTTTCAGTAGGATTTTATATTTTCCACCTTTTTGCCAGTTGCCAGATATTGGCGTATGCATAACGTTCTCGAGTTACGCAGATGACGTTCAAAGGTGAAGCATCTAAAGTAGGTATATAGCAATGTGACACCAACATACATTATTTAAATATTTGTAGACTATAACATTAACCTTTACCATAAAATTAAAATATAATGGAACCTTAGAACAACTAATATGTCTATATTGGCACTTGACCAGGTTTTTAATAAGTTAGTGCGTTTTCTTGGCAAAACTTCAGTTATATTTTTTGCGTGTTATTTTCATGGCGTCTAAAATAAAAATCTAATAGTCAGGCTCAAAATCAGCGCTCTATATTTAACCTTTTTATTTAAAGGGAAATCAATTTTTCATCTTCGAACTTTCTGAGTAGGTAAGTACCTACCTAATTTTATTATCACAACTCCAAATCCAACCATCCTATCTGGTATTAATTTCTGAATTTTATTTTATGCTTTGATGAATGTTTATGAACTGGGATAATGCAGTTTATAATTTATACTTACTAGTATAACTATTACAATAATAATTTGTATATAAATACAAACAATTGACAGTTTAAAAAAGAAACGGCAAATGTTCACAAAAACCGGCCAAGAGCGTGTCGGGCCACGCTCAGAGTAGGGTTCCTTAGTTTCCCGTATTTTTTCAAAGACTGTTTAACCTATTAAGAAAAATGAAAGACTTTAGGAAAATTATTTTAAATTTTCCTAGAAAGTCTTTACAGAGTTCTACTTTCGTGATTTTTTAAAATATTTTTTAAACTTATGGTTCAAAAGAGAAGGAGCGATTATTTCAGAAAATATGAGCATTATCAAATAATGTTTTTAGTAAACCCCTATTCATTTTCGCGCGTCTTTAATGTCCCCCTTACCTCCCTTGTTGCACAATGTACTATTATTAGGGTGGCCCCCTACACGTAAAATGGGAGGTGATTTTTTATTGTATTTCAAGTATTTCAACTCTAACGTGTGATATATTGTTGGATAGGTATTTGAAAATGAATAGGGGTTTACTAAAAACATCATTTGATAATGCTCATATTTTCTGAAATAATCGCTCCTTCTCTTTTGAACCATAAGTTTAAAAAATATTTTAAAAAATCACGAAAGTAGAACTCTGTAAAGACTTTCTAGGAAAATTTAAAATAATTTTCCTAGAAAGTCTTTCATTTTTCTTAATAGGTTAAACAGTTTTTGAAAAAATACGGGAAACTACGGAACCCTACTCTGAGCGTGGCCCGAGACGCTCTTGGCCGGTTTTTGTGAACATTTGCCGTTTCTTTTTTAAACTGTCAATTGTTTGTATTTGTGAATAATAAACACAAGTCTTTATTTAATGTCCTTACCTCCTGAGTTACACACAATGATTTTCATCACATTTGAGAGAAAAATACAGAGGAAACAGTCATAAAGCAAAACCTTCAACCGGCGGCGGCGTTGCGACCAGTGTATCTTGATATTCATATTAAATCCATTGTTTTTGATAACAAACACTTTTTGAACGAAAACAAACACGAAAATACTGCATATAAATTAAGTTCAACGTTCAAAAAAAGAATATAAATCATATAATTGAACTAAAATTTTACTAATTTTTCATTCATTTAAATATTTTGATCTGTTGTACTCTCCGTTGCTAGGCAACGGTGGGTGGGTGTAAATTATAACAATTTAACTGAGTTAAATTTACGAAATAAATGTAACACACACTGAAATAATTGTAAAGATTCAGATTCATTCAGATTCAGGGGGTAACTCCAGCCAGCAGATCCTGCTGCAAGGACTAGGAAGGGGAGACTACAGGGGGAGGAGATTTTGATACACAATAGCGCTGTAGGCTCACGTGACTCTGATGATTGAGCCTAAGAGGCAGCGAGTCGTTGGATATGTCTGCGTCACATCTCACCGACTAAGACTCGAACGCTGAATCAGACAGAGTACGTTTGCAAACTGGCTCATTGCGCAGCAACCCCTGCTGCCCCGCCGTAGGCCCCCGCAGCCTGTCCAAGACACCAGAGCACCCAGTAGATAGGGTTGGGAGTGTAGGGTTTGCAGTCAGGATAGTAGGAGAGACGGGAAATTTGGAGCCGACCCGAATACAAGGCATCGTAAAGTCAGCGTTGGGTAGATAAACACTATACTTGGTGTGTAATAAATATTAGGTGTGAGGATATGTGACTGCATTTAAAATACACCCTCCCCTTTGTCTCACTTGTCATTTCTTCGTCTCGGATGTATCAGACGGAAGCTGGCTAGCTTCCAGAGGGGCTTCTCCCGTCTTCTTTTACGGTTTCAGAGCCAGCTTGATGTCGTTGCACGTTGTAGTTGTGTTATTTCAGCGATAGTGGAGTATATCGGTAGTTTTCTATAACTCCACGGATCCCATGTATATTGTTCTTCTTTGTCTCAATTCTTCCATAAGTAGTCTCTACGCGTGAAGTGTGTAAATATTGGTTGATTACTACATTGCCACTGTTAAGATCACCCACAACACTTAACTAAACAAATGACACTAAAAAATCAAAACGTAACTAAGTAATTGTTAAATTTGGTAAATATTTCACACTGTAACTGCTTTCACTGTAAGATAAAACTGAGGCTAGCATTCTGTACAGTTCTCAGTTTTGTTCAACCGGCTGCGCAGCGCATTCTTGATGATGATCTACGAAGAGGGTTGAGTTGAGCACTGTTTAGATAATGAGTTATTTTTTCTGTTGCTTATTCTCGTTGATAGTTTCATTTCATGTCATTCTTTGTGAACTCGATGTATTTCTTATTTCTTGACAGACGACAAACACGTGAGGTTTAGTGCAAACAGTTTGAGTGTCCATAATATGAGCAGACTTGGCGAAGTAATAAGGGCTCCAGTAACGTTGTCCTGTTGTGGGTAAGTGCAGAGTAATGTAATAGTGTTGCTGGTTGTAGACGTCTACGGCGATATGTTTGATAACACGTCCGCTGATGGGATAATTAAGAATGAATAACGTTTTAAAGCGCTGATGCAACTATGTATTACCATTTAGGCAAATAAGGGTTTATGTATTTCTTTGGTATCTTCTTGTGACATCTATTTCTTCGAGCTCATAAAAGACCCTCACAATTTTAGGCCCATACTTTCACGGTGCATCCATTCACCACAACACATATAGCATTAGATACACAAGTTCACTTAAGGATAGCACAGATAATAACAACAACAAATTATGGTAGTAATAGTCACTTCATCATCTACACTCGAAATCACTTAATAAGTACTATACTTCTGTTAGTACCCACTATTTTGACTACCACAAGTACCACAACACTAGATCGCGCCCGTATGTATTCATGTAGGTACCTAAAAAAAAAAAAAAAAAAAAAAAAAAAAAAAGTTCGTTCAACAAGTTTTTTGGTTAAAATAGCGAATACGTGCTCTTTGGCTCAAACAACAAATTAGGTTTTGTTAAGAGTAACTAGTACATTCTACAAGTTACTTGTCATTTGAATCAAGAATATATTTAAATGAACAGGTCGATTTTTTAAAAGCAACATGACACATATTGTATTAAACATCTGTTTGGCTGATTAAATCAAATATCTTTTAACAAGTTTGACCTTGTTGTTCGAACAAATCCGACTTTGAATTCAGATTTCTTATCGGATTGCAATAATCTAAACATCCAAATTATAAACAAATTATTTTTTATTTATTATTTTTGACTTTTTAGTTTCTCCGTGTTTTGTAATGCGCTTATTTATGAAGGCAGTTTTATTTTTTTGAAAAAAGTTTATTTATTTTTTGATTTTTAGTGGTTCCTATTGATATTATAAGTATCAGTCCGAATATGCGTACAGTAGTGAAAGAATTAATCCTTTAACTCCTAACCATTGAGGAGTTGACCTTCCATCATCAGCTCAGCCACATAAAATTATTACCATCAGGCGTAAATACTGGTGTACCTTTGAAAAAAACATTACAAGTGCCTATAACATTTCAAGAGTTCCCTCGATTTCTCCAAGATCCCATCATTAGACCCCGACTTGGTGCCAATGGGACCATCTCGGGGTTATACCCGTTCGATTAAAAAAAAAAATTAAAAATCTGTTCACGATTCTCGGAGATATCAAGTAACATACATACATCCTCTAGAGCTCTACCGATGCGACATTGTACAGGTGTCATTTTTATAAGCTGCAATATTTTAAGGACATCATGACCTGGCTATGTAAATTTAATTTACTTACTTTTCATATGAAATAAAACTATGGAAACGGATTAAATCGCGTATAATGAATTTAAAATTCATCCCGACGTTTCGAACTCTTTACAGCGTTCGTGGTCAACGGGTGACTGATTCAGATTCAGATTCAATCTGAAATAATTGTAAAACATAAATAAAATGCTTTTTTCATACCGTATATACTATATTTTATAGCTTAATTTAATAGTCAAATTTTGGTTGTGCAATAAAAATCCTTGCCAGATTGAATGAAACATCCTTTGCCTGAAGTATTGTACGGATTGTATTCATTTTTAAAACTAAATCCATTATTCCCCTGGGAATAAAATAATACATTATGCTTCAGTACACGTAGACGCAATGATACCTTTAAACAGAAAATGTGATGAAAAACATTTTTTCTCAAACATGCAATGAAATATTGTCTTTACGTTCCTTAAAATGGGCTGACAAGTATCGCTTTTTGGGCGCAACAACTCGAGAGGACTGTAAAGGGATTTCATATTATTTTTTAGGTCTAGGCCAGCAAAGTAACTTTTTTTTATAAAATATTGTCCTTTAGAGAATTTTTTTTTATTTCATTGTATGTTTGAGAAAAGCACTATACATGCCTCGGCGTGAAAACGGATTCCCGGCCTCGTATCCCTATCCGGCCGGAAATCCTCATTTTCCCGGCCTCTGATGTAATGTACTATTTTGCACTTTGTCGGCGTGATTGATATACATATTGGTATCAGCACGGGAAGCATGGTCGCGCGATAGACGATAAAATATCAGGCCGTCCCTATCGCACTTACATATAGTGCGATAGGGACGGCCTGCTATTTTATCGTCTATCGCGATCGCGCGACCATGCTTCCCGTGCAAATGTCAGCTTTCCAGTCCTAAAGGTCACTGAGATTATCCACGGACAGACAGACATGTCGAAACTTTAAAGGGTTCCTAGTTGACTACGGAACCCTAAAAAACGTAGGTAAATGTTTAATATTACATCATATTTATTTTTCAAACTTGTGTATAAATCATAAAATCACTCCAAACAATGAGGTCACAATTAGCAACAGCGGTGTCTTAAAAAATACTTTAATTCTAACAAACTAACCAAACATGTTAGTAACATATTCTACAGCAAAGTTAGGTGTAAAAATGAGTCAACGGTGCGCCTAATAAGGTGATGTGCAGATTATAATTATAGTTCAAAAATTTAATAAATAGCAAGTGATACACGTCTCACAATATGTTCATTAGTCACATTACAGCTGAAGGAGAGGGTAGCTGAAAGATAGGATCATTGCGTTAACCCGGCATATTGCCAAGGCTCATGAGATGAGAGCCTGGGATCCACCTTGGCAACTAAAAGCTATTGCGGAACCAAATTCAAATTGCAAATGCACATCCTTGACACGTCACTGACATAATAAATGTGTAAAATATTCGCTGCGCTCGCACGTTAAAGCAGTAATAAATGGAAAGCACCAACAGCTAAAATTTAGAATGATATACTCGTACATATACAGATGTAGTGCGGAAAGGGTTTCCTTCGCATTTTTCCGGAAACATTCGTATTTGTCATGCTAGTTCAGTCAATGTCAATACATCTTGTACTGAGACAGACTGAAATAGCATGACACATAGGCTTGTGCCGTTTCGTTCGTTGATCGGAGCGCTCCGATCTCGTTCAATCGCTCCCACGAACTAGTTCGCTCTTTTAGGTCTTTGCTCATTTAGTTCAGTCAGACCAGCGACCACTACGGTCGGAAAGATCAGAACGAATGGGATCGACTAGTCTCAAAATGATACGAATATTCCACAGACAATAACAATTCCGGGCCGAAAGGTTGTAAGTAACCGAAGCTTAATATGAAAACCTGACGTTTTTGTTTCGCTTTGCTAAATACCTCGCTCCCGGTCGGCGCCGTCACACACTCTTTCTTGATCCAAACCGCTCGCGCTCGCCGATCCTATACTGAACCTGTGACTGAACTAAATGAGCAAAGACCGATTCACAGAGCACGGAAAGATTCAGTTCATTTCGGTCATTGATGGGATTTTATTCCTAACAGTTCATAGTTCGTGAACGACACAAGCCTAATGACACATTCGTACGTTCCCGTAAAAATACGAAGGCAAATCTTTTCGCACTACATCTGTACATTGCTGCATTGCGTCCTCATAGCCAATAATAACAGACGGACAGAGTCGCGCCATAAGGGTTCCTTTTCCTTTTGTACCTTTTTGGTACGGAACCCTGAAATAGTATTTTATGCAACTGGTGGTTAAAAGAGATCAAAAAAGGTGAGTGGCGTGGGTAACAATTTGAGGCGAAGCCGAAAATTGTTAATAAAGACGCCACGAGCATTTTTTGACTCAGTTAAACACCGTTGCATACAATACTTTTTCTACGACCAAGCACTTACTTAGAAAGAAAATTATAAATTCAACAAATACCTAATTCCAGTCATCTTAGTTATCTAGTGGACCTACCATTTTGAATTATGCAGTTTAACACACACACAACAGTACGGGTAGTAATAACAGTACGGGAGTATAAAAACGATTATAATAGGACCTTCGTATGTAATATACCTGTACATTACGCGAACGACTACATCCTCGAGTAGTGAATCAGGAAGACCCCATCTTTAAATGATATTACGCGAAATTGATCCAGCCGGATCAGAATGATTTATCACTTATGCTATGCCACCAGACCAGATTGCGGCGCTAAGTTTGCGACGACACTGACAATTCGGGACAATGAATTTATTTACCTGCGGGCCGATTTTTGAGTCTCACGCGTTCGAATTCAGAAAATTGTCACTGAAAATAATAAACAAGTTACCGTTTTCAACCGGTATTTTAGTGACAGTGAGACTCAAAAATCGGCCCCCTGGAGGGCGATTTTTGAATCTCGCATACGGGAATTTGTCACTAAAATACCGGTTGAAAACGGTAACTTGTTTATTATTTTCAGTGACAATTTTCTGAATTCGAACGCGTGAGACTCAACAATCGGCCCGCTGATTTGAAACTAGCGTCCCTGACTATAAGCACTTGGTCGTTGAACGTTTAGTTTAATAGTTGTTTTTGATAAGTTAGACAGTGTATTTTTTTTTTTGGTTTGAAATCTAATCCAAAGCAAGATTATCATAAACTTACGACCACATTATTTTTACGGTATTGAATAATTGACTGTCTTGTTTTCATGAGGGGTAATTCATGAAATCATGAAATGAGTAGCAATTCCCATTCAGACTAACAATAAAATAATTAACGAGATTATTGGACATACTTGTGAAACGGTTACATAATTAAAATGATGTATTGTATGGAAAAGTTAACAACCCCCAAATTATTATATTTAACAGAACTGATTTAAGTACATACTTAATTATATTTTCCGAGACGTTTAATGCTATCGAGTTAGACATTAAAACTCATGGTAACCACAAATAGGTTACTTATTGATTTAATTCACAGGAACAGTTATGAAACTCTTTTGATATTTCGCTAATTTATGAAATAAACCGTTATGTCAAACGAAACAACGTGTTGTAACACAGACTTATACTTAGGGATCATATTGGAACAAAATTGCCCTAAAGGCCTTAAAAAATAAGTACCTACGCTCTGAAACTCTGAACACAGTACTTTTCATTGATCGGTCATTTTAACACATAAATCACTATTTATATGTAATATCATGACTAATATGAGCAATAAAGATTTGATGTCTCGTTAATTCAATTGGCTTACAGCTACTCATTTATACATAAGTATATACCTACTATGCAACGGTTTATATCGTTGTTAACAGCAGACATACTTACTACGTTTAAGGTTGTGAGTTGTGACCGTGACCATATACACCGTGTTTCACTTAACACTAAAAACCTGAAAACCGTTTCTTCAGAATCGAGAGTAATATAGAGTTCGCCTTTGTACTGAAACTTTTTATTTTAAATATTATGTGATGTATTCTTTTCTTGTACAATAAAGTGTTTACTTACATAGAATCTATTGAGCTAATTCTTAAGATTTTTTTTAATTTATGATTTAAATTTACTTACTCATCATTACCTGTCCAATTTGAAGTTTACTGTGACAAGGTTGTCACAGTAAACTTCGAAAGTGTCATAGCTGTCTATTGGTAAACTTATGTCGTTGCAGTAACATACACAAATAAATAGTTTTTAAGGTTTATGATGGTAGCTAGCAATTATTTTATTGAGTGTAGAGTTAAAAGTCGAGTAGAGCTGTACAGAAAATTATTTATTTTATTTATTTATTTATTTAGTAAAAACATGTTTGCATGACATTACAGTAAAACCAATGCGTCACGAAACTTAGATAACAAAAAACACAGAAAATAAAGAAAACAAAATTAAAAATAAAATTAAACAATTGATTTGGGCGATGACGTCACAGCGTGGCTCCGTTGCGTCGTTTGCCCCGGTGTGGGATTATAAATTCAAATAAAAAATATATATACATCAGATTAAAAAATTAATACTCTACATAAGTTTAAAAAAATAAAAATCAGTTGGCGTATCTGAGGTTGAATGATGATACTTACCAGAAACACGGTGTAGAAATAGGATAAGACAATATTTATAAAATTTGTATATAGATACGTCATTGACTGTACTAATTATACCCTGACACTGATAACAGAGCGATTCCACTTATGTAAGTACGTATGAGGGATTAACAGATTACATAGAAATCAATGTGTAACTGAGAGACGAAGTGCTTTCAAATGCTCCCATAGAAACCTAAACATTTTTTAAGTTGTTAAATTTTCTAAAGTACCTACCTAGCATATTTTAATGCGTCATATAATACTTGAGTTGAGTGTTACGTCGGTTAAAATGTTTGTATACAAGTTCCAGAGATAGTATTTACAAGCGGTCGGCTTGCCAACGGACGGCCGCGGTATTAGAGGTGCCTTTAGGAGCGCCGATCACAAACGCACGTGCACGTGACGCTGCCAATACTAAAAATATCCTAGTCGTATGTGTTGCTTGAGGGTTTAATGAGTTTGATTTGAGTTCAATGTGATAATACTTAGGTATGTACTATGAGTAACTATGATTATACTAGGTATGATACATATGTTTACTATTTAACGCTAACTGGACACGGTATTAAAGCGGAAGCTTTTCTTCATGGCTTGTCCATAACGAAGGATTGAGAGTATGTCAAACCTATGGTGATGTTTAATGACCGTATGACCCCATAGTACTGGACAAAAGTTACTTCATTAGTTACCTACTGTTTTCCTCTTCCCCAACAAAGAAAGCATATAAGGATACTACCTAAATGTAATCCATTAGTAGGTGAGTGTTCCTACACTTCCTATCTTGATCAGAATGTATTGTACGCATATAGGTTTGACTTTAAATGGTATGGGATACGGGTTCATTGGAGTGGATGCGAGTGAAGAGGGTTACGTTGAGTAAATCGAACTGTTTGCGGGCCGTGAATGAAGATTGAGCCCGAGGGCACAATGGCGCGTCACGGTAGCTGAATAGTGCGGCCTTGTTGTGCCGGAAGTTAATACTTACAGCTGCGACAGATTTTTACATTAATTCCGCTGCGTTTGGTTGCCTCCAGACACTATACTTTAACATCTGGAAAATAAAACAAAAAACATTAAAATCCGTTCAGTAGTTTTTGAACTATACGCATTGAAAATGAAGCGCGCGGGTTTGAAAGACGTCTTTGCACTTGATATGTGATGCATCGTATCGTTTGGTACCGCTATACACGCAAGACTGATTATTTATTTTGGTCACAACTTACTATATTACTATTCAGAATCAATGTTTTTAGTATTTATATACATTATTAGTTTTTTATTCCGAGTTTAGGTATATTTAGACGACCCCCGTAAACTTGACCATCACATAATTTTTATTTTAATACGTAAAAGAACTTAAATGCACATAACATAACATTTGTATTACATAATAGCGATTGTCCTTTCCGAGGACTCCAGAGATATTTTTCGACAACTTCTGTAGGGGGCTTCAGAAATATCTATGTATAAAATAACTTGTTTTCTGCGACAAGGAGCGTATGTTTTTGTAGTGCTGGCGATGTTGGTGGGATGCTGGTTATTAATTTTGGTTGGAAACAGTTCCTTGCGCACCAAGTTAACCGATAAATGTTGATTCTGCGGATCAAGTTTTCAAGCTTGGCCATTATTCCTCCAGGAAGACACTGTTCAGGATGACAACCAACAAGACTTTTTCCAGAAACTGTAGCCTGTTGATGTTATAAGTGTGGTGATTATTTTTTTCTAAACAATTTACTTCCTCAAAGAACATTTGCTCTGCTATTTCAGGGTAAACCATAGGAACGTAACCGGAAGAAGCTGATAGCCTCATTGTACCTCGCGCAAAAGATATGGCGGAACAGGGACTCACGCGTATCATCACATCTTCCGATACAGATGTCTTGGTATTTAAATAAAAACCACTGGAGTCTTCGGGTGAAGGATAGACGTAAAGTCAGTGGCCAGATTCGGGTTTGGACCTAGCTTAGAGCCTCGAAAGGTTTTTTGCCTCATGTGAGACCTCGAGTGAGTTCAGGGTGGTAACGGATGCTAGAGTGTCCCATGCCCTTCGTTGAGTTTATCTCGCAGTTTGTAGCCGTGAAGGCTTTCAGGGCGTTACGTGCGAGATCGGACGTGATGTAAATGGAGGCAGGAATGACGGCAAAACGACACTTTACGAATGCCTCAGCCGCCAAACCATACCGGTAAACAGGCCTGAGTCCATGCTTGCTCAGTAAAATATGTGTTAAGAACGGTCCCAATTTGGCATTTAGGCATGTGATCTATGGAGCTAATTATATTGGAAAATTTCCAATTCTTATCTAGTATACTTTCTTAAGACTTCAAATGAGAATAACCTACCGGAGTATAAGGTACTACTGCTATTAGTGGTTTTTACGCTTTTACGTCTGATACCACTTCTTTTTTTCAATACAAAAGGAAAAAATCATGTTCTAAAACATTGTTTGCACACACACTGAAGTTATACCAGCTTTGATAGAAACATCGCAGTAACTACAAAGTCTTCCTGGAGGAATAATCGCCATGCTTGAAAAGTTCACCTGAACTTGGTGAGCAAGAAACTGATTACCACCAAAAATAAATTAGTACCTAACCAACATGGGCAGCACTCCGTGTCGTATAACAACGCCCCATATTCTGGATATTACTTCTGTGCCTATGCCATCATCCTGGGGTTGGAAGACGTACAATGATAGTTGGGTACTGCAGTGGTCTGAAAACAGGGAGATACGGTATGAATATGTATACTTGGACAATTGCGGTTGTGAAAAAGGCTGCGAAACAATACGCTGTACGTGTTGTCATGTTGTGGGTCTACCCTGCGCGGCGCAATGCAAATAATGCAATGTATTAATAATGTTATATTTGCAAAGGGATCTGCCAAAATAAAAAGTATTTTGCAAAAATGATATTATAAATTATTATGTTATCATTATTTCCTTGTTTGATATTATTTTGTATCTCTTTTATCTTTCAGTATAACCTAGACGAGAAGCAAAAAATATGTTTTGTATTAATATATGTTTTCGTAGCCCCCTACAGAAGTTGTCGAAAATTATCTCTGGAGTCCTCGGAAAGGACAATTGCTATTAATACAAATGTTATGTTATGTGCATTTAAGTTCTTTTACGTATTAAAATAAAAATTATGTGATGGTCAAGTTTACGGGGTTGTCTAAATATACCTAAACTAGGAATAAAAAACTAATAATGTATATAAATACTAAAAACATTGACTCTGAATAGTAATATAGTAAGTTGTGACCAAAATAAATAATCAGTCTTGCGTGTATAGCGGTACCAAACGATACGATGCATCACATATCAAGTGCAAAGACGTCTTTCAAACCCGCGCGCTTCATTTTCAATGCGTATAGTTCAAAAACTACTGAACGGATTTTAATGTTTTTTATTTTATTTTCCAGATGTGAATATCAGATTTTATTTCAATAAATAAAAATGTGACCATATGGTAGAAAAACTATTTGTAAATTTCGTGAGAATAAAAAAAATTGAAAATTTCATATTTTTTTTATTATTCGGCCTCTCTGAAAAGATGTGCCCGAATGCGTACCTAATAATTCTAATTATTATTTTTAGCGTTACCAGGGATGTAGGTAATGTTCGATACAAAATAATTATGTTTTCCCCTCACTAGCTCGGAAACACGTTGTTTTGTCCTTTAATACCAGCGGGTAAAAACGCATTTTATCCACTAGTGGATAAAGTAATTTGACCTTGAATATAGTAATTTTTTCTGCTTTAAAATTGTTAAAGGTGAGTGAATCTAGTGATGACGATGTTTTACCGCCTGTGGAACTACTGGAAGCAGTGATAAACGCGTTTTTTGCGTTGTACTTTCCTCGCTATAGTGAGGGGAAAAGTTTTGTGTTACACTCGGGGACAAATGTATTTTACTTCTCGTGTGTTAAAAAAGTCGCAAGCTCAGGATTCTATTCAGAACCACTCGGTTCGCTCGTGGTTCAACTATAGAATCCTTTCTTGCTCGTTTTTCAATTCCACACTCGGCGTTAAAATACAACTTTGCACCCTTGTATAACAAATAACTATTTCATGCATTGTATTATGTTTTATCTGAAAATAAAACTTGATTGATTTATATGTAAGGAATTTGTCAGAACAACAACAACTATTACGTTTTTTATACATTCAGTCTTTATGGATGTAATTTTACGTGACAATTATCTACTTTACAATGTTGATGTAATCCTACTATGGGTATAACATTAATTTCATTAAAATGTTTATAACCTAACCACAAAATTAAAATTTTGAAAAAACCCCCGACCGCAGCATAGTGGACCAATTTTCATGAAACATAGCTAGAACACTCCCGACTAACTCAGGTTTCAAACAAAAAAAACTAAATCTAAATTGGTTCATCCGTTCGGGAGCTACGATTCCACAGTCAGACACACACACACACACACACAGACAGACAGACACACAGACAGACAGACAGACAGACAGACATACAGACAAACAGAGAGACAGACAGACACGTCAAATTTATAACACCGCGTCGTTTTTGCGTCGGGGCAGGGGCGGCTCACTCCGCGATTCTATCGCGGTGCTACAAGTACATGCCGGCGGCCGCGAGTTCGCGGCCTAATCAGGGGTGGCGCGCGTTCTCACGGAACGCACGTTCGCACTTTCTATTGCTATTTTACGTCGCGAGTTTTTTTTTAAAGGTTCATATGCGATGTCCGCGTGTGGAATGCCGAACAATGCTAAGTTAAATAGACATCATGAATAAAATATGTACGATAGGACATTCTTACACAAATCTACTATTGATTAAGTCCCACGGAAAAGTTCAATAAGACTTGTGATGTTGGAACTTAAACCAAAATACTGTATACTTATATACCTAGAAAGTACCCAAGACTTAAATATAATAGTATAAAATTTTATCTGAGTAATTAATTCGTTTTAATCCATAGGCAGCTGGTTTCTTTGTAAAAAAATTGTAGGCATTTAAAAAGGCGGCATTTCGTGAACATCAAAGCAGTGGGCCTTCTGTACTTGTACCTACTATTATATATTCTGTGGTCGGGGGTTAAAAATGCGAATAAGTACAGGGCGTCCCAAGACTATGGGACATTATAGGAAAGTACCTTAAATATCGTTGCTGAAAGAAGAATTTATTTTATTTTTAAAAGTCAGTAATTCTGCATTCTTGGGAAGCCATGTATATCTTTAACAAATCAAAAGCGAAACGATTTTAATTTTATAGCTACACGCAAATTTTCACACGGTGCGCTGCACTAGTTAGAAGTTAGAACAGCGCGTTACGCTAACAGCGTCACTCGTCATTCAAGCAGTAGGCCCTACCTAACGAACTAACGATGATGCCACGACCAAGGCCAATCTAATCGGTGCGGATGTCAGTCCCCCCTCTCATCATCTCACACTGGGAATGTGAGCTGACAACCACTTATACGCACCTACATGGAACTGATCTGGAACGACGCGAAGCGTTTAATTATTCTGTTTATTTATGCAATCAGTTACAAGTGCTTTGATTTGTTGCTCGCGGTTGCTTCCAGATTATTTGACTAATGTTACGTTAACAACGAGATTAGTTATGGATATATGTCATATAAAGGACAAACTGAAGTGCAATGAAGTTCTGCGTGTATTTTCTGCAGTCAAGTACGAGTATATTAACTATATTATAACGTGTGATCATTTCGAAGTCGCTCTGAAAAATAGACTTACTCTGTTGCATAGACTTAAATTAGATGAGAGTGGTGTGCCTGCTTAAAATCGTCTCTTCATTAGTTTCAACTAAGGTACAGGGGGGCAAATCTCAACTCCCCCAGTCGAGTGCCCCCAATGTAACTGGTCCATTTTTTCCATGTTTTACAATGTTTGCATTATTAAATAGAGTGTCCACCGGTTATATATGGTAGGCGTGTTCAGTGGATACATGTAGAACTCAACATCATAGTGTAATAATGGAAAAAATGGATTAGTTACAATTGACCCCCAGTCGAGATTTGCCCCGCTGTACCTTTTTTTTATGGGATAGGAGGCAAACGAGCAGACAGGTCGCCTGATGGTAAGCGATCACTGCTGCCCACTTTAAAATATAGTACCAAGTAAGTAAATACGTTTGTGGCTAGGTAGTCTAGGTATGTTTTTAGGAAACCTTACGCGGCTTATCAGTTGAGTTGAGACGCTCATTCCAATATGTAGGTGAGGGAGCGAACCGGTCGTTTTTCCCCGTGACGTCACCGTCTGCACGCTACAGCCGGCACCCCACTTTGGCGCCAGCCCGGCATGCCAACCCCGCGAATCCCGCGATACGACTATAATATGTACTGCTATTATACAAGGGCAGTTTTGTTCTCTTCGTACAAAACAATCATAAACAGAGATTAATACTATTTAATTATGAGGAGGATGTCGAGGATGTATCCGTAAAAATAAAATAAGTAGTTAATATGACTGATACACAAAGTAATGCATTCATATTCAAGTGTGAGTTTCATAATAAGATCACACAAGTGTTTTGGTGCTCACTCGTAATTATATACAAAATTACATACATTTAAGCCTGTACAATTAGCCTAAGACCGGTACGATATTTTTGAAAATAATTCTATAACAGTAGTTTTATTTCATATACAGCGCTTAATCGCAATTTAAAAAACCTATATTTTCGAATCCACCAATAGTTTGGAATGGAAGATATTAAAAAAAACTACGCCTAGAAAATAAGCGTTTTCTTTCAGCAAAATACCTCACAGTAATTTAATGGTAGAAACATGTAGAAAAAAATCAGTTTTAAGGTTTACAACCCGAAGCCACCTAAATATATGACGGGAAATAAGACTATTTTTATTGATATAGAATTTTTGAATTTTGGCTAACGTGCTCTAGAGCTGATATAATAACAGATATTTTTAACCAGAAATCAATAGCACATAATTTTTCAGATATTTAACATATAAAAACCACCAATATATTTATATGGAAATAAAAAAATCTAAATATTTGACCGGGCAAATTCGAAACAGATAATAGTACGAGGTTGACTTTTATTGTCCCTATTTAACAATATTAACAGCATGATAATCCACCCAATAAGTTTGACCTTTATTTAATACTTTAATATATTTACATTTTTTGCGTGGTTTGGTTTGGACCTTAGTGTCTTACATTTAGGAATCCATATGGCAAACCACCACGCCGGTGGAGCTGAGCCGAGGGTAGGTGATGAGCCGTGTCGCATGCTTTTTATTCTGTTCTTCTATTACACATTAACGTAAATGAGGAGGCACACTGACATTTTACCCCGCCAGGCGGCGCCTATGCATGTCACTGTCATTCATATGTGAGAGAGAGAAAAAACATAATTATCAGCTTCTCGCTCTCACGTCTCACGGACTAATAGGGTGGCGCCATCTGTCATATCCTTTGAGTGTTCCTCCTCATTACATGCCTGTTTCTACATAAGTAATATTTTAAGTAGATTAAAAACAGACGTTTCCCACCGATAATAAAGTCCAAAGTAATTAAAAAAATTACACATTTATTTTAGGCATGCGATTTGACAGTCGTCGAAAAGAGTATATATTTGTCAGTACATACATCTATCTCACGTTTTTCTCTTCTACCATTTGACAGATCTCCGTCATCTTGTGAAATGTATTCTTCCATTCTTCAGAATCGTTGAAGCAACGCTTGTTACAAACACGCGAAAGCTATGCAAAGTCTAATTTCGACCCATATGTCACGGCCAGGTATAGCCCCGGCGATTATCGTTAGACTTACAAGCCACAGGTCACAAGTTCAAATCTCAGTCGTCGCATACGTTTTTACAGCTTTTTTAATTAATTTTTTAAGGTTTTATTTATATTATAAGTTGATGAGTACAAGCTACTGCAATGACATTAAATACAAGGACGCACAATTCATAACAAAAATGTTTTAAAAATCTGGGTCTAAATTGCATTTATAACATTCTTGTTGATGCTAATAACGTTAACTTCTTATCTGCTTAGGAAAAAAATCGTTCATGTCATAACCAACATAGTGTATAAAGACCTAAGTATCAAAATTGCAAATGGAACTGCCACACACTAAAAACTCTTTATCAAAATACCTTTTGTCATAATATGCTCAAATGACTTATATGTCAAAATGAATTGCGAACGAATATTGAACGAATGGAGCCGCTACCAATATATAATAAGTATGTAGGTATTAGATATTTCCAATTTATTCGATAAATATAAATACCTAAAAAAGGCCGCAATTTTACTTCTTCATTACATAAACTTTAAAAATACCCTACTGTATCATCTTTATCTTGGTCACTTGTACTCCGTTTATTACAATAAATGTATGTAATGTATGTATGTGTAAATTTCCTGAAATAAATGTCATATCTTGTTGTCACAAAGAAAAATTTACAAGGCTTCCAAGAATCTCGAGCTGGAAGGATACAAATTAAAATATTTTCTATGAAAACAATTAAATTCGACAGCAGACAACCCAAAGGTTTATCGGATTTATTTATTATAGGCATTTGTTTTAAATTAAATACCAGTGGTTCTGATCTGATAGTGTGGGATATTCTTTAAAATTTATTTTCAAAAGGAGATTTAATGTTGGTAATGCCATTCAAATAATTTTAGAAGTGTCTAATACGCGAGTGTTCGAATTTAATTATAGGATAGCACATATTGAAAGTACTGTAATATGGGTACAAAAGCCTGCCTATTGAAATATAAAATACATAGCAAAAAGTATAGAAAGGACCTACTTTTCGACTTTTTATTTACACTACGTACCGACCATACAACTGACTCTAATTAATCTTGGTATTAAAAAGAGTAAAATGTAGTACGTTTTTCCATTATCCGATCCGATATCGGATGTCGGACCGATATTCCATACATTACAGGCGGAATCTTGGATTTTTCTATTGATATCCTTCCGACATCCGTTATCGGATCGGATAATGTGAAAACGGTCTAATAGCGACTCAATAGTTTTTGTTCCTTGAAAGTCATTAATTTGAACAAATAAAATTGTTCATTGAAATCTATACAATTACAACGAGTATTATAATGTATAATACATTCATTTTGTAATGTAATCCAAAGAAATAACTTATAAGAAATATATTCTACCCTTTTTGCTTGTTTTCTGATTACTATTTAGCCAATTTTTCATTGACTCATACCATGGACTTTCAATAGGGACTGAGCTCACACTTTTTTTGCCATACTAAATTGAACTTTATCTCCGGTGCAGAAAGGCGTTCTTATCAGACTAGTAAAAGTGTGTCCACATGAGAGGGTCAAAGTTGGGGCTGGTGTCCCTCTCGCACCTGTGACCAGTGTTAAAGAGATTACTACAGTAGTAGTATTTTTACCTGTATGATAACTAAGTTTATAAACTTCTTAAATTATTTTTGTATTATATCGAGGCAAGGATATTAATACCTTGTAATGAATTGGTAAGTCATTATTATGAAGCCATAAAACCAAAGATTTGCGCAATTAAAAAAAACCTTTAATTCGGTATTAGTAGATTTGGTAGTAACTTTGAATATTGACTGGTATCCCCAAATAATGACAGTGATGACGTCATTCAAATAATTTTGACAGTGGCAATAAGTGCGAGATCACCAGCCCCAACTTTACCCTCTCATGTGGACACACTTTTTGGCCTAACAACTCAATCTAGCTTAATGATATATAAATCTATTAGTCATACCGGACAACTGTCACTGTACAGTTGTAATCCTTATTACAAGGGCATAACGTCTAGCGATGGTTAGCTAAGACAGAGTATTGCGGTTAGTAGGAACGACGCACGATGTTGAACCTTAGGTTACCTTCAATCAATACTAATACTGAAAGACAATTTTTAAACTTATTGCATTACATGTGTCTAACAAAATTTCAATGAAATGGGTTGTAAATCTAATACTAAAAAATAAATATTTAAAAAGAGAGGGTTTAAAAGGGTGTAAAAGATAAAAAAATAACAAGAAAAAAGATTTCCACTGCCGAGGATCGAACCCACGACGTCAGGTCAGGAGCGCGCCCATCGTCTTACGCTACTATAACTGAGCTATTTAAGCGATAGTGAAGGTGGCGAAATATATTATTATACCGCGATGTAATGAAAATACGAATGAATAACTAACTTTTGAAATAATGCAGAAAATGACATCGTCAATAGTAGAGTTTGTAGGTAAATGAAAAATATGAAAATACTTCTTTCAGTACAGATTTTAGCGCTTCTTGGCGTGCATTTAAAGGTGGATTATTTTTTATACTTCTTTATTTTGATCTTAACGAAAAGTCTGTTCCAATTTTGCTGATATAATTTTTGCCCTGAATGTTATTCTGAGCTAGTAAAATACTGAACTTCCGTTTTGTTTTTAGGGTGGTTTCAGTAGAAATAGTGTTTCAACACATAATGTAGATACAAAACAACCATAACTTCACTTGTCCTATTATTGCTTGCGTCATAACTAATTTAATTACTCCGCTTTTTGCTACTACGAAGTATCATTCACAAAAATAGGTGGTTTCTTAATGTGTTATAAAGATCATAAATTAAAGTAGTCGAATTTAAAACAAAAGTCCTGATACCATTTTCGCCTGATTTTTAGTGAATTAAAATAATCTTTTTTTTATTATATTATACGTTTCTTGTCACAAATTTTGGTGGCTTAACTAAAAAAACTGTACCAAATTACCAAACTTAATTTTTGGTGAGATAAAAAGTACTGTTATAGAATTAAGTTATTTTCCCAGTAGTAGCAAGACCGGATAGCTCTTGGGGTAAATGGTATTAGAAGCTTTTTGTTTTATGGAATCGTATGGTACGGTACGGTACTACGACGCATAGGTACTGTCTCCATCTCCACCGCGGTGTTGATCAATTGTATTACCAGCACAAAAGGGTTATTAGTGCCTGTGCTATAACGTCAATTACCAGGCCCTTGCAATGCTATGGAAAGCCGCAAACGATGACATTGTTTGCACCTGACATTTTATTTCGAATAAAACGCCATAATATATTTCTTATTTGAATCGAGCAGATCGAGCTCAAATATAATCTCAAAATGTTCACACGATAAACTTCAAAATTTCAAGTCTTATATAACTTATATTATTTAAGGAATTGATGGGTTTGAAACGAACCGGGCCATTGGGTGAAGCCGATGGACTAAGAACAATGAGGAAAAACTAAATCGGCAGCTTAATAAATAAAACAGTATCGAATTTTATTTACGATAGATTTACTCTCCTTCTCAGCTGTCGAAATGGACCCCTACAAATAGCGACATCTAAAAGATGGGTCAATGGCGACACCGATGTGAGTGCCTCAGGGGTGTAGCCTGTATAGTGTGATGTACGCCGCTAACAGCCACTGTGCCAACGCCAACTCGCGTTTTTCACTTGCACCCTTCCTGGTTTTTTCGAATCCACTCTGGATGGCACATTAAAGCTGAGATTCCTGTAGGTCCCCTTGGGTTTCCACCCGAAAGGGGAGACGGAGACCCTGGTCGACACTAGAATTTTCACAGTTATGTACCTAATTGATCTCGCAAAACACAATATTACGGTTTATGAACGCATCATAGAGGAATCATTATGTTATTATGTTGAGAGCGTCTTAGTTAATTTGCTAAGACGTTAAATTAAGTAAAAAAGTCCACAACAGATAGGATACCTCTGTGATTGTGAAATTTAAAAATAATTATTTAAAAATATTTTCTATAATGACAGAACAAAAAATATAATACTCACTTGCCAGAACAAAATACAAAGAATGGGTAAGGTACTATGTACTATGGTATTTAGAAGCGGCAGTTACCTTACGTCGTAAGAAGTAGAGACTAGAGCAAAGGAACGATGCGGAGAAGTGAAAGTATTAACAACATAATTCAGTGCGTTGCAGTCCAGAGCAGTCATAGATCATAGACATGGTTTGTGTGCTAGACACACAGGTTTGTGAAATCTAGCCTGTTACTAATAGCATCTCATTACGAGTCAAGGCACGCTTTATCTTAGGTAGCAAGGTACTTTACAAGTTTTATTATATCGTACACTGAGAGAAATTTGCATTGTGAATTTAACAAGTTCGACTTGTTGCGGTTTATCCGTTTGTATCAGCCAAACGTATGTTTAAAACAATATGTGTCAGGTTGTTTTTATAAAATCGACTTGTTGATTCAAATACATTGCCGATTCTAATGACAAGTAGCTTGTTGTTTGAACCAAAGAGCACGTAGGCGCTATTTTAACCAAAAAACTTGTTGAACGAACATGAAAACTGGTTGTATTTTTTTCTCTCAGTGTACGAATCTTAGGCACTGATCCCATCGCGAACTAGTAAACTATGAGCTATCGGCTATAAAAACGAACAAAAGATAATCACTCCCGCGTAAATAAATGAGACACGGCGATGTTTATAGTTACTCGCCCAACAGTGAGCTATCAATATCGCCGTGTCTCTTTTATTTGCACGGGAGTGCTTATCTTTTGTTCGTTTTTATAGCCGATAGCTCATAGCTTACTAGCTCGAGGTGGGACCAGTGCCCTAATGTCGTCCCGTTATATAAAATAAGTATTTATCAGGGTTTTCTTATCATGCTTCATGGAACTGAGTTTAAAAAGGCAAATAATTTGGCACCCACAGATCCACATACATAATAAGGCATTCGCCACACGGCTCACCAGAGCCTGGGATCCGTTTTGACAACTTTGTATGTTATAGACACATGTACGAGTATACATATAAGTATAATATTTAGTTAATTGATTAGGACCTCTATAATGTACGTGGCTCAAGTAATGCCATCAAAAACACATAAAATAATAATTAATTACGTAGTATTTTGGCACCTGTATAACTCCACTGGCAAAATATATATTTAAATAATATACATTTTGGTGATCGCCAGATATATATTTCAAGGCATATCGAGTAACTTTACGGGAGACATAATTTCTGGAGGCAGCGTTTGCCTTTCAGGCATATGAACTGAAGCAATATATCCTAGGTAAGTAAAAAAGTACCTATCCATTTAATTAGACAGTCACCAAAATATTACACAAAAACTTTACAATGGGTCAACGTCATACATATTATAAACATCGCAGAGCATTTCCCATTGCATGAAAGCATAGCTTCAGTCAACACTGTCAACAGTACAGTACGAATAGATTATTTTTTTATTATCTCGGTATGTGCTCGGATGCTAAAAATGCACATAAGTATAGAGCATAGAGCCCTAGGCAGGCCGCTAGCTCTAGCTAGATAGCAGCTAGAGTATGTGTCTTCCGCACAGTTCGGAACGTGTTTCGGGGCCAGGAGCGCGGAGCACGCAGCGAGCACGTGCTGGCCGCCTGCGCGCGCGCCGACGGCGGTGGGGGACGTGGCGGACGGCGGCGGCGGTGCTATCGGTCGCTTCTATTCACTATTTCGCGCAACGAAAGCTAAGCTTTGCTGCCATTGGTTTTAATGACTCGCCAATTGAGCTGTAATAGCCTTCCTTAGCTTATGGCGGGTTCAAAACTTCAAAACTCCTATAATTATTACCTACTTATAATAATGCACGTATTTTATTTAGAATTCAACAATAACGGACTGAGCAACATCTACATCCAATTTATGCTACAGAACTCAAATTGAATGCATTTTTATAAATAAGTAATAAACCATAAATAATTCACAACACATAAGAGTTTTTAACCGTCGCCTCATATCTCTCAAGAAGGACGGTTATCAAGTCGTCTGTATGTTTTTTTTTTATGTTTGTTCCTCGATATCTCCGTCGTTACTGGACCGATTTTGAAATTTTTTTTTATTGAATGTATATGCATACAGATTGGTCCCATTTTTCTCAGAACCCAGTTCTGATGATGGGATCCTGGAGAAATCGAGGGAACTCCTCGAATCTGAGAGGCATACATATGGTGATTTTTGTGTTTTTAAAGGAACAGCATGCATTTAGGTACGGAACAGTGACATTTGGTGCAGTGGAACTGCTGATGATGGCCAGAACGGAACTCTTCAAATCTGAACGGCACGCTTATAGTGACTTTGGTATTTTTATAAGAACAGCACGCACTTTCGTCTAGAACAGTGACATTTGGTGCAGTGGAATTGCTGATGATGGTCAGAACCGAACTCCTCAAATCTGAACGGCACGCTTATAGTGACTTTGGTATTTTTATAAGAACAGCATGCACTTTCATCCAGAACAGTGACATTTGGTGCAGTGGAACTGCTGATGATGGCCAGAACCAAACTCCTCAAATCTGAACGGCACGCTTATAGTGACTTTGCCATTTTTATAAGAACAGCATGCGCTTACGTCTAGAACAGTGACATTTGGTACAGTGGAACTGCTGATGATGGTCAGAACCGAACTCCTCAAATCTGAACGGCACGCTTATAGTGACTTTGGTATTTTTATAAGAACAGCATGCACTTACGTCCAGAACAGTGACATTTGGTGCAGTGGAACTGCTGATGATAGTCAGAACCGTACTCCTCAAATCTGAACGGCACACTCATAGTGACTTTGGTATTTTGTAAGAAAAGCATGCATTTAAGTTCAGAACAGTGGCATTTATTTAGTTATGTTTGTTAAGCATATTGAGTTTCCAAGTCAAAGTTTGTCAAGCTTCGATTTCTTATAATATAATCGGATTCATGAGGAATTGAGGAAACTCCTCAAACCTTAACCTTATACGTATATTCATTTGTGTTGCCATCTAATAATTAAAGCATTAAAAGCAGTCTTAAAAAATACTTACACATTTCTACATAATCCAACATTCGCAAGTAGCTTTCACCAGAACCCGAAAGGCGACGGTTTTTTTTCTTAAAAATTATTTCAATTATACCTACCATATTATTTGCATTATTCGGTATTACATTTACGTACAGTAAATTTAGACTTACACAGTAACATAGGTAACGTTTTTCTAAGTATGTTATCTACAGAGTCGTAAAGAGTGAGTGTTTTCCTTCCAGTTACGGTATGTATAGATATTTAGTATAATTAGTAATAGACGTAGATTCCGCCAGTCCGCCTCCACCGAGTTGACTGAATCTCGGCTTATAGTACAGAAACCCGTATTTTCATATCATTATAATCATTAGATGATCATTATAGTGAAGAGCCTCGTGATTAGATCTTCCCTTGACGCCTGAAGTGGTTTATTTATCTTTGTACTGAAGAGCGCGAAAGCGTTCGTTCAAGTAGCTAATTATGACCCATTTGTGTTCGAATACGATACGATGACAGCTAGAAACTACTTATATAGAATATATGAGCAGGGGGCGCCACAAGCCTTTGTGGATTGTGTCATATACCTGCTTAGAAATTTCGAACCTTGCCAGTTGCCACCGAGACCGAATTGCCGAGCGGAGCGGTTCAGCCATCCATCGCGTAAACGGAGGACGCTGGTTCGAATACAGCTTTGGACGTAGGTCGTGGTCATTTTTTCTTTGTATGTGACATTTATTTCAGTATACATATATAGGATGGTTCATTCAAATCGGTCAGTATTGTAAAGTCTGAAACTATAAGACATACGAAGATCTGTTCTTAGGAACCATGATGTCATCGATTTTAATAAATACTGCATTTGAATGGGCCACCCTGTATAAGTAAGCATTGTCGTATTTTCAGAATTTCTAGTCAAACTTTACACATTTTTCATAATGGCTGAGTTATTTCTTTGAATTTAGGTTTTACTGCTTAGCTGAGCCTCAATGACCTAATTTGTTTTTCTCTAGGTAGAGTGGGAATTTACTTCCTTAAGATATCTAAGTATCTAGATAAATCCGGAAGGCGACGTTAATACTTAGTGAAGAAACTACTGGAAAACCATAATTAGTTCGAGCTTAATAGATAGGAAGTTTATGTCGGAATATTACAAAATTCCTACACAACCTCAACCTCAACGATCAACTCTAGCCATTAAAATACTTTTTCTGCTACCGTACTTTAATTTGTCACTTACAGAGTCATGCACACATCTTTAAAACTCTACCTAGATGTCAAGACAAGACTAGTTTATTCCCCAAAAACGCATTTCTGCATACACGCAATAGTATTTTTTAGCACGTTTTAATTTACCGTACTGTGTAGATAGTAAATACCACTTTATAATATAACACATTACATGAATAGCTACCAAAACAAACACACACGCAATTCACCACCTAGAAAGAATATTAGTTTTGCATTTTCATTTTTCATGCTTCCCGCCTGTAAGTACTTTTCCTACTGCTTGAATGTGGCTTGTGGCAAACTTTGTGTTAACATCCATTAAACAAAGTATAAATAAAGTATTCAAGAAAGTCAATTTGAGAAAACTATAAATAAACAAAATACATAAGTTTATTTAAGAAAAAAAAATACAAATTAACATATAAATTTCTCTATTTTCGAGATGAACTCAACATATAAATTTCTGTATTTTCGAGATGAACTCAATAACTACCAAATAGATTTTATTCGGCATTAAT
Source organism: Leguminivora glycinivorella (assembly GCF_023078275.1). Classification (NCBI taxonomy): domain Eukaryota; kingdom Metazoa; phylum Arthropoda; class Insecta; order Lepidoptera; family Tortricidae; genus Leguminivora; species Leguminivora glycinivorella. The sequence continues at coordinate 32,710,882 of NC_062998.1, forward strand.
CCTTCAGTAGAATGTTTCTTGGGTATGATTTAGTTAGGTAGGTAAGGTACTATGAGTAATGTGAGTAAATAATGTGTAGTACCTATTCTGTAACCGCAATATTTTATATCACGTAGAGTCAGTCTATGATAAGTTAGCACCGATGAAAATCTTAGTTTTAAACGTCAAACTTCGACGAAATTATGACGTTTACTTAACCTTTGCACAGGCTGGGCTATCAAAGAGCAATTCTGAAAAGTTTGTACATTTGGATCATGTCTCCGATTTTGATAAAAATTGGTAGGCTGATAGAGTCCATGATGCTGAGCAAGATTCCTTTTTTGTTACCGAAAATGTATAGAAATCTGGTAACAAAAAAGGAAGGTTTCATACAAACTACCTAGGACATTTTGGGAAACCTAGTGGATCTTGATCAGCATCATGGACTCTATCAGCCTACCAATTTTTATCAAAATCGGAGACGTGATCCAAACTTGTCGGGAATTGCTGCAAAATTGTTGCCAACTGTGTGATATAAGCAGCAATTGGTCCACTGTTAAAAATAATTACTATACGATGCCATACAATCCCTCATGGTTATTTTATGAAATTTAAATGACAGTAGGCAATATTTACCGCCCAGCCCGAGCTCTCACTGCTATACGCGGTGCGGTGTGTTTATAAATCGAACGCAGCGCATGTTGACACATATTGCGGTCTACAACCGCCTCGAACCGGTGAGCCAAGTACTGTAACGTAACAGCCTTATTCATTAATGTTTGGTAGTTGATACACATGTTCACTGTTTTCTTTTTACAGCAATTGTCTTGTTAAATATTGACTTTTTGTTCAATGGCTTATTAATTTTTCAGGAGAAACCCACACACAGATATATTTATTACTGTATAAAATACCGAGCTTAAACTTTAAATTAGTTATCGCGTCTATAGCTATAGGCATAACTAGTCAAGTATCTATTCAAGTTTTAATTGAGGGAAAAAACAGTTTTCTAAAAAATATATTATATAAAGGACAATATTAGGCCGTAATCGTAAACCACATAGTATTGTGGCGATGTTTCTGGTTCTGGAAGATTTCGAAGTGAACTGCGATAGACTCCAATCACGCTAATTTTCGCCAACTTGGCACTCTCAGCGGTGATACTGATAATATATATATGTATACATACATATGACCAATTGGAAATGCCATACTTCACTTAAACTTGGCGAACGACTTAGCGTCGATAGTCGATAGTCTCGCTATATAACATAGCGTCACTATGTTATATACCTGAAACAACTGCTATCATAGTCGTTGTGTATTACTTTCCGTCTAAATTACATAAGAATATTAACACTTAATAAAAACATAGGTAATATTGTCTTCGGTTATCGCGATAGTTACTCATGAAATAAAACTATGGAAATTATTATTTCATGAAAAACATAGGTATTTATGTTAACATGTATATTTTAAGGCACGCCACAGACAGTCGGAAAATTCATAATCTTAAAAAAGATTTGTATGCAACCTGTCAGTTCAAACTGACATAATTTTCAAATTGAACTGACAGACTGCATACAAATCTTTTTTAAGATTATGAATTTTTAGACTGTCTGTAGCGTGCCTAAGATGCCATTATGGACAAATTAGATCCAAAACCTAACGGCATTGTACCAAAAATAATAGTCATAGAGCTGCTTAATTTTGACGTTTCCTTTGGTTATTTTTGAAGGATTCCGCGGCAAGATAAAAGTCATCAGTTTACTGAAAAAAAATATCAGGTCGAATTCTTAGTAAAGTTTGGTAAGAGAGCTGAGTTCATGTATTAAATAATAAATTAATAAATAATACTCGGTGTAAATTTGAATGTGTTTTTCTTACTGCATTAACCACGAGATAAGGTATAAAACATACTAGTTTGTTACTCCAAAGATATAAAGAAATAGTGTTATTTTGCGAGTGTCTATAACTGGAACCGGAAACTGCATACTTCCTATGATGACAAGGAACAATTTACGAAATTAAAATTTACAAGAAACAATCCTATGTTAAAATAACAAAAACAATTGTTTTTGGGGTATATAGAATTGACTCATTGAGTATCAGTTGGCTTTAAAAGTAAATTTTTCAACTTATTTCATTGTCCATAATGGGGGATCCATTACTGGAGATCTGACGTCCATGACTGGAGAAAAAACACCTCGTTGTAATTTGTTAACTATGAGCAATGAGGAAACCAATAGCAGTACCTACCTATTTTGCAATACGCTTGAAATGTAAAAGAAGGATACGACATTCAAGATTTAACAGGCTTAGGCCCACTTGCACCAACCACCTAACTTAGGGTAAGTGGGCTGTCATCTGTCAAATTCCATATAAAACGGTGGGTTGTCCCTCGGGTTAACCCTCCATTTTTGTTGGTGCAAGTGGCCCTTAGCGGTAGAATTTTTACATATTTATCAGTGAAATATCAAAAATAGGCAATTTTTTTAAAACTGTCCATGATTGGGTCCGTCACGTTAAGCATCTTAATTGACAATGACAATGAAAAACAGATCTAGGTACGTATTTAATCGTCCATGAACAGCACACAAACAGTCATAAGTGAACTTGGACCTGTTAAATTGATTCTGGCCGGCAGAATGATACGTGAAAATCGTTGGTAAAGCCATGGAATCTGTTTTGTATGGACTTCTACAGCAGAATGTTCTTACCTCCGCCATGCTATGTTATCAATTACTGGCAATCTACACAATAACGTTCACATGAATTGAGTCACCTACTCATCGTCGCCAAACATATTTCCGCAATTATATTCATACATCAATTCCATGATATTAGATTTTATCATGTTGTTTGGAGGAATATTCAAGTGTTCTTATTAAAATATCGCTCATGTTGTACCTAGTCATCATCATCAGTCATCAGTCAGGGCGCACTCAGAACACATTATAACATTGTTCTAAAAAATATTAAAGAGATAGATTCTGATCTAGACATGGTCATTGTGCTTGTTTTCGTCCGTACACGAATTAATAATAAGCAGTGTGTACTAATACTAATTAATATGCACTATTGTCCTTATTTAAATATGATTAAATACGCACAAACATCAATAAATAAGGAAAATTATCATATATAAGTTAACTTTAACAATAAGTTTAGCTTTTATGTGTTAAGGGAATATCAAATAATCATTTAGCAGATACCACATATGCTTAATGGTTTTCCAGCAGCCAACATCAACGTAGGCTAGGCTAGGCAGCTGGGTGCGGTGGGCTGCCCCATTTGGAATAGCATTTTAACTATCGTAAAACACGATAGCCAAACCTAGTTTTACTACATGAACCTGTCCATCAATCAACATTATAGTACTAACTTACACTGTTGCAACAATAATGCTCCCACACTTGTAAGAATAATTTAACATTACCTACATACTTATGTAAATGAGATAAACGCACTCAAAAGTACCTAACTTTGATCAATTTAGTAAATGACAATTGTTATACTATAAATAATAATAAACCACGAGCGTAGCGAGTGAAACACAAAATTGCTCACCACACCAACACCAGGAAAATACTGGCTGTAAACATCACACTAAATCAAATCCATTAATTTATTAACTTTTTATGATTAAAATTTTGTGTGAAAATACAAAATTACTTTTCATTCTTGTGGATAAAATGCAACTTTCTTATCCATTTTCGAAAAATCAAATAAGCCTTTACCAGTTTGTGTGGTGATAAAATATTTCGCGTACGTACCTAATGTCAAGCGTACAAGTTAATAAAAAAATATTTTTCATTAAATGAGTTCTAAGCCGAACTAGCATGTGGCCACTTTCCATCAGGCGATCCGTATGCTTGTTCGCCTCCGACGTGTCAATAAAGACACTTGAACATTCGTCAACCAAATACACCTATTAAATTAACAAATGAATTATAATAGGTAGGCCATTGCCGCCACTAGCCTTTTTTTTTTAGAAAAAAAGCAAGTAACAACGTATGTATTTACATACAGGAACAAATCATAACTGCGACCGGGTATAAGCGAACAAACCAGCGTCAAGGACGCGGTTTTTCTTATCTTATCAGTAACTTATACGGTGCGTGTGCGGTTTAATCGATGGTAAACCCATGTCAGTACGGATTTTTCGATCAAGACAGTACTTAGTTACAAAAATGTATGCCTATTCATGTACCCCCCTCTGTAGGGGTGAGATATGTATGTATGATACAAGGAAGCCCAAAGTATTAAACCACACATTTAAATATGAATTTAAATACACATCACTAAAAAAAATTATGTATTTCTGCATTTATTTTTTTATACGTTAATACTGCCGTCCTGTTCTGAAACTAAACTCTATTTATGACGCTATCCTTGCCAAATAACTTAATTAATGAATCGTAATATTCTTATTTATTTATAATTTGATATAATTATGATTTATGGTCTTTTGTTAAGTGCAAGTGACTCTCATAAATTAATCAGCGATAGTTTTTCTTTTAATTTGTTGAAGGGACGTGCCGTTCAGATGACACTGTAAACAAATACCTACGTATTGTTTTATGTAAGTAGTAAGTACATACGTATATGTTATAGACCAACATAGATAAATCGGGCATTATATACAATTATTTAGGAAAGACTAAGTCTAAAAGTTTTTGCGTTAGTTGGGTCTGTATTCTGGTTTCTTCAGTAACAAATAAATTTTGACAGACGCGTAACCAGTAGGTAACTACGAAACCCTACACTAAGTTTGACCCGACGATCTTATTCGATTTTAAATTGTTCTAGATACACCACTATTAGTGTAGTGTTATTTGGTCAGAATGCTCAGATGTAATTAGTATTTCAAGTAGGTCGTAACAATGGTCAGTGAAAGCCACAGAACGCAGTCAGTGCCTGCGCCCGCGCTGCGTCCCACCCACGATGTGCTGCGCTCGAGGCTTCATTCACTATTCATTCATACTAATATTACTAATGCTTACAGTCGCCTACTAACATATCCTAACAGATTTATTCTGTAATTTCTGTATTGTAATTTAAATAGCATAATTTTCGTCAATATGAACGTAGGTACCTATATTGTTATATGTATTCCGAGCTCTATTAATTTGTAATTTTCATAATTTTGTAGGTTCTTTTATGTATCTTATTGTTAGATTTAATTTATGTGGACAGTGGATTTGGTTTTGTAGGTATAATTCTATAAGAGTCTTTAGAAGAATCGTTAGAAGAGTTAAAATTAGCTCGAGTGCACGTAAGTTATGTATAATATGTACTTTTGAATACGTTAACCGTTTGGGAGGGCTGTTCACTTTCCTATCTCCATACAATTAATGCCATATTCCGTGACATTTAGAAAATCGAGTAAAGTATCCATACTATATATATATATTATTTATAATATTATAAATGGGAAAGTGTGTGTGTGTGTGTGTGTGTGTCTGTTTGTTTGTCTGTCTTTCACGGCAAAACGGAGCGACGAATTAACGTGATTTTTTGTGGAGATAGTTGAAGGGATGGAGACTGACATAGGCTACTTTTTGTCTCTTTCTAACGCGAGCAAAACCGCGGGAAAAGCTAGTCTTACATATACTTACTAGTTATAATTCTTGTAAGTACAAGATGAAGTAAAGAAAACTTTAAAAGCAAATAAGATAGTATTAATAAAAGACATCAACGCACTTGTATTATTTAATTACTTTTTTTATTTATTTCTGGTGATGTTTCGATACTAAGTATATGCAGCCACATTACTGCTGTGACATTTCACATTTCTGATGCGGTTTGGCATGTACCTGTGTTCATGTATGTCTGTAAGTATATTTTTTCCATCCAATTCGTCTCTCATTTAGTTAAGGAAATTGCCTGTCACCGAGCCCCCGCAGCTAATGCTGCAACAGTAATGCAGCCGCACTCCCAATGTAACTAATAAGCCGATTAGTCAGCACGTGGTAGGCAATTTAACAATACTTACCTAATTTCAATAAAATCTTAGGGTAGTAAATAGTTGTCCGTGGAGTTATCTATTAACAGACAAAAATTTATTAAGGCTGCCAAAACTCGAAAGTTATATGCACCCGGATATATTTAAAAAAAAATTTAAACCCTCCGACATAGCGGACCGATTTCCATCAAACATGCCTAAAAAGTACTAAAAACACTCTTGATTAAATCAGCTTTCAAACAAAAAAACTAAATCTAAATCGGTCATCCGTTCGTGAGCTACGATGCCACAGACAGACAGACAGGTAAAACTATAACAACCCGTCGTTTTTGCGTCAGGGGTTAAAAATAAGATCTTATAAGCAAGTGTTTAGATATTAAGTAAGAATCATAAGAATCTGGTAGATACATATAATAAGTATATCATAAGATAATTTATAAGTACCTACCTAACACACAGTTTTGGAATTGTATAAGTTCATGAACTTGTATTATGTTGATTTTACTGTTAAGGGAATACCTATTTTTAGGGTTCCGTACCAAAAAGGTACAACAGGAACCCTTATGGTGCGACTCTGTCCGTCTGTCTGTCCGTCTGTCACATTCCTAAATATCTCGAGAACTACTAGTGCTATCAACTTGAAATTTGGAATAGTTGTGAACATTGTGAACCTCTACAAATAGAAGGTATAATTTTTTTAAATTTATTAATTTTAATTGTAGAAAATGGCCAAAATGAAAGGGGGGCAAACTGTAAATTTCAAGTTACAAGGTCAAGTGGGGTATCGTTAGAAAGAGCTCAAATTGAACGTAAATAAACTATTTTTTATAATTTTTTTGTTGTGGAAAAAAAAAAGAATTTTGAAGGAAAATGTAAAAAAAAAATACCGTTCCCCCCCTTATCTTCGAAGTTTACCAAAGAAAAATTATGAAAATATTATTAAACATTGGTTTTATGCTAAATATTACAGGAAAAATATAATCGTGTTTATATCTTGAAAACTTTTTTTTTAATTCACAAAAAACTTTTCAGATTTTTACTTTTAATTTACCCACCTTTGCGCATGTATATAGTACTTCAAATTAATACGAGATGTTACGTAAATCATCTTCTTTCCAATAAAGTAAAAATTGTTTAAATCGGTTAACATTATAAAGAATAATCCCTGAAAAACCAACATACTATGGTCGCGCAAATTAGTTAGCGAATTCACCGAGAGATGGGGCTATACACAATAATACTTATTAGTACCTATACTTTTGTCTTCTAGTCAAGTTGTTAGAGTTATGTGAAAACATGAGATTATTTTAACTGGAGAGTTTGAAAGTTTGTACGGAACCCTCGGTGGGCGAGTCCGACTCGCACTTGACCGGTTTTTTCTTTTGTACCAATTGCTCATGTTTACTGCGTGAATTTATGTACTCAGTCTCATGTAGATGGTCGGTCACACGTATATGTAATTTCATTATATTCTATACCTAAGTCCAAAATATTACCTTTTAATTACCTTGTAGGTAAATGTACTTTGGGGTTATTAATACCTACGTCCTTAATTCAATGAAAACAGATTTACCCTCATAATTCTCAATTGAGTACGTTATAATATAATATAAATATAATCAGATTATAATTTTATGATTTGGCTCTACCAACTGCTCAAGTGATAAGCTTCTCGGCGGACTGTCTGGCTTCTACCGTTGTATCAAAAGCACAGCTGTGTTTTACACGTTTTAATAGATTTTACAAATAAAGTTCAAATAAGTACTCTAGTACCATTCTGAGAAACTAAATCCTCTGGTATTGTTATAATACCAGGAATGTGATTGGGGTCTCAGGTAGCAGTGAATACAATAGCCGCATTTCAATAGTTCGCATTGACTTTCAAAACATTTTTTATTCGAAGTGATAACTAAGCATGTTCCTACTTGTTTCCGCATGACACCTGTTTTATAATTATTTGATTTGTTATTATTTGTTTGGCTGCTCATCTATAAAAGCTAAGACTGATTTCCGCCACCTCGACAGATTATGGGTGCTGTTGACAAGCTATAGCGGGGACAATCGCCCCTGCTGTAAAGTCGAGTTCATTCTTTATTCATGATTTAAATCTGGCGACTAGTGGGGAGACCGCCATAAGAATGGTATTCAGAACCGCGGAGTGGCGAGACGGGTTGCGGGGTGAGAGGAGAGGGCGCGGCGCCCGCGACGACCCGAGCGCTGTGGAAATTTCCGTTGGCCAAGCGCGACGCTCGCACGAATAAAACCGCGTGCACATTGCTAAACCGGTTTGTTAACGCGCGAATACGGTCCCAAGAATGAATAACTTTTAGAATCGGGTATATCAAATTCATAAAAACCGGCCAAGAGCGTGTCGGGCCACGCTCAGTGTAGGGTTCCGTAGTTTATCGTATTTTTCTCAAAAACTACTGAACCTATCAAGTTCAAAACAATTTTCCTAGAAAGTCTTTATAAAGTTCTACTTTTGTGATTTTTTTCATATTTTTTAAAGATATGGTTCAAAAGTTAGAGGGGGGGGGGACGCACTTTTTTTCCTTTAGGAGCGATTATTTCCGAAAATATTAATATTATTAAAAAACGATCTTAGTAAACCCTTATTCATTTTTAAATACCTATCCAACAATATATCACACGTAGGGGTTGGAATGAAAAAAATATCAGCCCCCACTTTACATGTAGGGGGGGGTACCCTAATAAAACATTTTTTTCCATTTTTTATTTTTGCACTTTGTTGGCGTGATTGATATACATATTAGGGTGTTTCATTTTTCCAAAATTTTGATTTATCTTTGACTTCGCTTTTCTTCTTATTTCTACACCTATACAGAGCCCATATACCAAAAATCAGGGAAATCGGACAATATTTAGAGGTCGCACACTGTGGCAACTTTTGTCTGAAGAAGTTAGTATGGGCGCAGGAAAGGCTAGAAACAAAATTTATGTAACTTTTTGTAGTAGGTGGTATAAAAGTGATTTTAATGAAAAGTTTTTATATTGAAGCAAGTTCTTTTAAAAAAATTACTAGTTGACGTGGCATTTAGTTTCTAGGCAAGGTTTCTTATGGTATTTTTTTGGACGCTCGACTTCCTTCTAAGGAACAAGTTTTTTTGGTTTTTTGTCCTGTTTTTGGCATGAAGCAGTGGTCTCTCGGCCCTCTCGGGGCACTGATAACAGGATAGGTGGATGATATCAAGCGGTACATTGGCTATCACCAGGTCCGCCATGGACCGGCTCGGCAAAATATCTAATCTTCATCACAAATGTCACTAAAATGCGACTTGTCAGGGCATTAGTATCTCCCAATTTTCCCATATTTATTTACGGTGCTGAGACGTGGACTTCAAGGGAAAAGAAGATAGATTTCCTAGAAATGTGGTGCTGCAGAAGAAAGCTAAGAGTATCCTGCAGAAGGTTCAGATACGATGGACCAGCCAAGTCAAGGCTGCACTTAGTGGCCCACTCTACGAATGCGTAAAGGAATGTCGATGCATTGTTAAGCTTGCTACCACCCCTGATGTGACGACCACGACCACTCTGCCAAGAGTGTGACGACAAAGAAGAAAACAAGATCGTTCTTTGACTTAAGTATATTGACCGGGATATAGACCCTACTTACATTTTTGATTTTTGTCTTAGTGTGGGCTACCTTCCCACTTACACCTAAACTTACATTAATAACATATTTACACTTATAATAAAAGAAAATCATTAATATATACACATATTTATTTATATATTAATGATTTTCTTTTATTATAAGTGTAAATATGTTATTAATGTAAGTTTAGGTGTAAGTGGGAAGGTAGCCCACATTAGAACTATTTAATGTTCAGGATGTTAGCGATTATTGTAGCCCTAACACCAGACTTGGTCGATAGTCTTACAATAGTCTATCATACCGCAAAGAAGAGTAAGTATACCTATATATTTAATAATAAAAATTAACGCTCCAGTCAAAGATGAAGAGCAAAACGGTTCTCGCTGAAAGTCGTCGAACATCACAGAAAATGCGTTACTACTTGCGAACAAAAGATAAGGTTGCGGCTTACACATGTAAGCTAAATGATGATGATGACTTATTTTATGAAGAATGGATGTTACAACTGTTGTATTTTAAGTTTACTTTTACTTTCAAATAAGTTACAACTACTCTATTGTTTTATTTGAAAAGAAAATTGAGTAACATTACTTTTTAGCGACTTTTTTTCAAACTGTTCATGTGTGCGACCTCTAAACAACGTCCAAATCACTTGAAATTTGGTATATAGGCGTTTAAGATAAGCTAGAACCGAAAGCCGAGCGAAATCAGAAAAAATATCACAATTTTATTTTTCCCATACAAATATGAAACACCCTAATACATATTGGTACCAAATTTCAGCTTTCTAGTGCTTACGGTTACTGAGATTATCCGCGGACGGACGGACAAACGGACGGACGGACAGACAGACATGGCGAAACTATAAGGGTTCCTAGTTGACTACGGAACCCTAAAAAAGGATTCGCCTTTCTTGTTTACAAATAAAGGATAGGTAACACCAACAAAAACTCTCAAAATTTTTTGTGGTTTGTATTTATCTTAATGTGGAGAAGATAGAAAATATGTGAAAAAATATTTGCGCTAAATCACGTGGAATCTATTAGTCTATTAGGTCAATTTTTAAAGTTGGATGTCATCAATGTAAATACGTCTTAAGCCAGCTGTCGGTGAGTAAGCGAGCGATTCGCGGCCGCGACCGCCTCCTCTACTCTCACGCGCCGCGCGAGGCCGTCGGCGCCGGCGCGCGGCACCGCCACCGTGGCCGCGCCGCCGGCGCTAGCCATCACGTCGGAGGGCGATTTTTGAATCTCGCATACGGGATTTTGTCACTAAAAACCGGTTGAAAACGGTGACCTGCTTATTATTTTCAGTGACAATTTTCTGAATTCGAACGCGCGAGACTCAAAAATCGGCCCGTTGGTCTTAGATTTTGTTAAGGCAGACTGCGCTCTTGCCTCCAAAAAACGTGCCGACTGTGTCAAGCGAGGTAACACGTGACAGACCTTTCTGGTTTATTCAGACCAACTTACCATTGAAAATAACGTTGCCATGTCAAACAGAACAGAGGTATTCATAGTTTTTTACTATTGACGTATATGTACTTCGAAAGGACGAGGTATACTCGTACAGCCCCCAAAAATGGTCAGACAGCAAAGGTGTCAGCAACTCTTAGGTTTATTCCCAAATCCCTTGGAAGTAGGGAACCCTAAAGAGAAAGAAGGACATTCTTAAGTACTAATCTTTAAATGAAAGATTAAATATGATAACTTGTTTTAATTAGTTATATTTACTTCCGCCATTACACATCGCCGCCCATATTCTAGTTGTCATGCTCTATGCGCGGTATGCGCTATTTGAGGCATATGAATACACGACATTCGTCCCCTTTTTAAAATGAATGCACTTACTCTATCTTACAAATCTAATTTTTCAGGAGCTCTCCTGATTCTCGTAGACCGTCTCAGATCCAAGCCAGTCTCTTGCGATGATTGCGTTTCAGGGATGCTTTCATACAATTGTGGTTGGGCAGTTACTTCCACTCTATCTGATGATTCAGCTAAAGGTCTCATATCTCCTAAACTAATCCCTTCATTTTCCCCCGTTCCTGAACCAGGCTATCCTCATCTCTGTCATTTCTTTCTATTTCTGTTGGAATTGGAGGTGTTATTATAACAGGATGTGTGACCTCTGCTGATGCACTGGACCTATTTTCAGCTGGAATCTGAGGCAGTTCTACACATGGTCTTAAATCAGACACATGGAAATATTTTTGTATGCCATTACAATCAATTACATACCTAACTGGGCTTAACATTTTAACAATAGTGGCTTTGGTCCATCCTTTTCCCTCTTTTAAATTTTTTGACCACACTTTTTGTCCTTCCTTAAATACTAAAACGTTATCCAATTTATTCTCTTTTAAAACTTTTTTAGACAAGGCATTTGAAGGCTTTATTAATTCAAAACGTGTTCTTGGTTTATGTTTGAAAACAATTTCATTTGGAGACATGCCAGTAGAATTTGGACTATTTCTATATGTAAATAAAAAATTTTGTAACAAAAGTTCTTTTGAAGGTCTAGATTCCTGTTCAACTAATAACTTATTTAATGCTTGTTTGGCTGTCTGAACAGTCCTTTCTGCCATTCCATTCGATTCAGGGTGGTATGGGGGGCTCTTTAAAGGCACACACCCATTATTTTTTAGAAATTTAACAAATTGGTCCGAGGAAAAGGGTGGCCCATTGTCACTGACAAGATATACATGAATACCAATTATAGCAAATGTTTTACACAGTTTTTCTATCACCTGGGAGGCTGAAGTACCATTATTCATTATGTGCACATCCAGCCACTTGGAAGTAGAATCCACTATTAACAAATAAGTTACAGAATCTTTCATAAAAAAATCTACATGCACTCTTTCAAAGACATTTTCACATTTCTTCCAACTGACTGGTGTACTTACATTTGTAAAATTTCTTGATGACTGACATGCCTCACAATTTGCAACAATTTTTTCAACATCTTCATTCATATTAGGCCACCAGCAATAACTTCGCATTAACATTTTTGATTGAACAATTCCCTGGTGAGATTCATGAAATAGTCCTAATACTTTATCTCGTAACTTCGTAGGAATAATAACTCTATTTCCCCATAGTACACATTTCTGTTCAGTGCCTAATTCTGCCCTTTTATTAAAATATGGCTTCATGAACTCATCAGTCATTGAGTTGGGCCATGCAGATAACACATATTCATACACCTTACTTAATGCTACATCCTTTTGTGTATACTTTGCTATTTCCTGAAAGTCCAATGGAACATCATCTTTAAAATTAAAGTAATTTATGCAGTCTGCTACATTTGCTTTTTCTGGCAATGGTAATCGTGATAGAGCATCAGCGTTTCCTAATAGTGTACCCTTTCTATAATTTATTTCATACTGATACCCTGATAATATTAAAGCCCATCTTTGCAACCTAGCATTAGCTGTAATTGGAATTTTTTTTAAAGGATCAAATATAAATTTTAAGGGCTGATGGTCTGTCACGAGCATAAATTTTCTACCATACAAAAATTTATGAAATTTTTGAACTGCAAAGATTATTCCCAAAGCCTCTTTTTCAACTTGGGAATAATTTCTTTGAGCCTCATTTAAGGTAGCCGATGCAAAACATAGGTTCACTATTTATTCCATGACTTAAAACTGCTCCCAAGCTATATTGACTTGCATCTGTTGTGACAAATAACTCTTTATTACAGTCATAATGCACTAGTAAATTACTATCTGTGATTAACTTTTTACTTGTTACAAAAGACTCATGACATTCTTTTGTCCATTTAAAGGGAACATTTTTTCTTAATAATGCATGTAGTGGTGCCAGTTTATCTGAAAGTCGAGGCAAAAATTTCCCATAGTAATTTAATAACCCTAAATATGCCTGTAATTGTGTAATGGATGTAGGCTCTGGTGCCTTTGTAATAGCCTCTACTTTTTCAGGCAATGGTTTTATTCCCTCTTTACACACTAAGTGCCCTAAAAACTTTATTTCACTACAAAAGAATTGGCATTTATCCAAATTTACCTTGACATTATATTGTTTTAGTTTTTCCAGCACCTTTTCTAAATTCTTATGACAATCTTCTAAGTTAGTACCTGATATGATCAAATCATCAATATAAGTTTTAACATTATTTACTCCCTGTAACATTTGGTCCATAACACATTGAAAAATGGACGGACCTGATGATACTCCAAATTGTAAGCGAGTGGGCCTAAACAGTCCTAAATGCGTATTAATAGTCATATACACGGTGGGAATGAGTATACCGACAGATTTTAACTAACGCTTCTAGGGCCCATTTCGACTCAAAAAGTTCATACAAACATTGCTAGTTAAAGCCTTAGTTTTCGAGATATTAAAATATTTCAGTAATTCGCATGCTGAAAAATGTCCATGGTACCACGCCTTTATAATGTGACGTAACGTAACCATCCGCATAAGGATGCACACACGAAGTTTAAATGCGGTAATAGCAAACTTGCCTGCCAGTCCTAATCATTTTGTGAAACTTTTTGTTAATAGTTGAGTTTCAACAGCAAAGAGTTTTAATTATTGAGGATTATGTGTTAAGTACTTATGGCTGCCATAACTTAGCACTCGAACGTAACGATTGCTCTGTATGAACGTAGCTGTGCTCAAGATATCCTTAAAAGTTAGAATAATATTATCTCTATTAGTTTGGTCTTATGTTTTACCACCTGTTCTCAACGATATGCAGACTTTTCTGGTTGTGTACGTTTACTGGCCTTTAATCAGTTAGGAAACGTTCTTGACATATTATGACAATAAAATCATAACCGATTGTCACCAAAGTCAAAATAATAAGTTATTATGCCGCAACATTATTGTAATAACCTAATAGCGGATATTCATTTTGTATATGGATTCTGTAACGGAAATGGACGCAGATCAGTTGCCGAATATAGGAGACGATTTCCTAATCGTCGCACTCCGCACCATTCTACTTTTGCAAGTATTCATAGACAAATTCGTGAAAAGGGCTTAAAAGCGGGGCATGCAGAAAGAGCAATTAATTTAGACTTGCGTACAGAAAACCGGATCATGAATTTAATTGTCGAAGATCCCACGTTGTCTTCTAGAGCAGTAGCGAGAATTGTGAATGTGAACTACAGAGTTGTCTTACTTGTATGGAAAAGGTATGGCCTTCGTCCATATCACTACAGAAAAGTTCAAGGACTAATACCTGGTGATGGGCTAGCCAGGGTGGCTTACTGTCAAATAATACACCAAAAGCTTTTGGAAGATCCGGATTTTACAAGAAAAATACTATGGACAGATAAAGCCCTCTTTACCAAGGAAGGAATATTCAATTCGCATAATATGCATATGTGGCTTGAAGAAAATCTAAAGGCAAAGTGGGTACATTCTTACCAGCACAAATTTTCCGTTAATTTGTGGGCTGGGATCCTTGATAATGTTCTGATCGGCCCAATTGAGATTCCACCACGCTTGAATTCCGCAAATTATTTAAATTTTTTGAGGAATGAATTGAATATTTTGCTAGAAGACATCGATTTGCAAACCAGACGCACTATGTGGTTTCAGCATGACGGCGCTCCACCCCACTTTGGCCGTGAAGTGCGAAATTGGTTGGATCAAGCATATCCTCGCCGCTGGATAGGACGTGGAAGTGAATCGGTAGCCTGGCCGGCCAGATCACCCGACCTCACCCCTTTAGACTTTTTTTTTTGGGGAACGTTGAAGGACAAGGTGTACGCAAGGCCGGTAAATACAAGAGAAGAATTATTGGCACGGATCATGACGGCTTCGGATGAAATAAGAAATAGTAATTTCTTATTACATCATCAAATCAGATTACGATTAGCTCTTTGTGTAGCAAATGAAGGCTCGCATTTCGAAAATTTATTATAATAATAAGTATGTGGTAAACCGTATTTTTTTCCTAACTCATACGTAGTCTAGTTATCTTGCGTTACGACTAATGTGTCGATTTTGAACTCAAATTTTGATAGTCGTATCAAGCTATAAGCTGGCAGTGATTTTGACAGCCCCGCCGGTGCAAATGATATTTCAAATAGGTATCAAACTTCTATGAAACTATTACGTTTACACATGCGGGTCTGTTAAAATCTTTGCCAACTTATCTTGGAATCTCTAATCTCTAATTGAAAAAAAAGTACATAGTTTTTAGTTATTTATAAATTACAATAATCCCATTAATTAATAACAAAAAATACCAAATCCAACCTTTGGTAAAAAGAATTTAAATTTCTTATTTTGATAAAATAGTAATACCAAAATTAAGTCATAGGTATATTCTTGAGATTTTTCATCTAATAATAATTGTTGGTAAGCACCACTCAAGTCCAGGACACAAAATACCTTGGCTCCAGCTAGCTCTGCAAATATATCTTCTGGAAGAGGCAAAGGGTAGTGATCTACGTCTAACATCTTATTTAAGGTAACTTTATAGTCCACACACACTCTAATTTTCTTATCATTCTTTTGAACTACAACAATAGGGCTAGCCCAGTTACTATGAGTTACTCTCTAAATAATACCTGCTTTTTCCAAATTTAATATCTCGCTTTCTACTTCATTCTTCTTAGCATAAGGAATAGAGTAAGCCTTATGGAAAATAGGAGTTGTCCCCTCTTTAAGCTTCAAAGTAGCCTGCATGTTGACAATTTGAGAGGACCTATCTTTATCAAACACACATTTATATTTGTTTTTAACACTTTCAACCAACTCACTTTTTTTTCCTTGAGACTTCCCCTCTTGTATACAACCTACCTTGTACTTAAATTTCTTTTGCCAATTTGGGAATAATATTTTCAACCAATTCCTACCCACTAAAGGTTGAAAATAAGTATTACAGTCAATTACTATGAGATACAGATCACTTTTTATATTTCTGGGTTCTATTTTAACAGCTCCAAGTATGGACAAGGGATTTCCTGACACAGCCTTTAACTTAACTAAACATTTTCTTAATTTGTACCTAGAGAAATATGTTTTATAGTCTTGGAGATGAATCACAGACTTGCAAGCTCCCGTATCAATCTGCATCTTCAATTTCCTGTTACCTAGTCACAAAGGGAGTTCTGCGCAGTCCTCTTCTGATACATTTGCGATGCTGCCCAGTACCACATCTTGCACCGGCTCCTGCCTGTTTTCCCCAGGTCCTTGATCAACATTTCTTATATTTCTATAATGACACTTGTGAGCTAAGTGCCCTTGTTTCTTGCATACAAAGCAAACACATTCTTTTTTGTAACACCTATCTGTTGTATGCGCACCCCCACAGCATCTGCATTCTAGCTTTTGGGTGTTGTTATATGAACTGTATCCCGCTCGAGTAGGGACGGTTGGCGCCTTGTGATTATTGAATACTTTCTTTCTTTGGTTTATTAATTGTATGTTTTCCGCGCCTGGCTGAATATTCTTAGTATCTTTCGCAGCACTCTCAAACGCAGTAGCCAACTTAACTGCCCTTTCTAGGGTCAAATTGTCCTCCGCTAGCAATTTACTGATTATATTTTCATTTTTCAATCCACATACTAATTTGTCTCTTAATGCATCATCCAAAAACGTTTTGAAATCACATTTCGCCGCTAACCTTTTAATCTCCACGACAAAATCGCTGATAGACTGGTCGTCTTTCTGCCGGGAGAGGTAAAAGTCATATCTCCAAGCTACAATGCTCCTCTTTTCCACATAGTGCTCTTTGAGAGTATCTGTCAATTCTTTGTATGTTTTGTCTTTCGGAATCGCCGGAGACAATAAGTTTTTTAGTACGCCATAACATTCTGGTCCGATTAAAGTGATTAGTAATGCCACTTTTTTATCTTCATCCTTGATGTTGTTCACAATGAAGAACTGCTCCATCCTTTCTATGTACGCCACAAAATCGCCACCATGGCGATAATTTTCAATATTGCCTATCAAGGCCATGATTTTGTTTTATCGTCGTCGCCAATCTTAAGTACTAATCTTTAAATGAAAGATTAAATATGATAACTTGTTTTAATTAGTTATATTTACTTCCGCCATTACACATCGCCGCCCATATTCTAGTTGTCATGCTCTATGCGCGGTATGCGCTATTTGAGGCATATGAATACACGACAGACATGACATAGCTCACTCTCTTAATCGACTCGTTGTCCTCTTCCCTCCTTACCAAGCGCGTTAAAATTTTAAACTAAAAGAAATTGAGTGCATTTTTGTTTCTTACTTTTTAACAATTGCTCCCCCTGTAGTCCTTGGCGACCAAATAACCGCATCCCACTTTTTAGCACACAAGTTATAAAATAGTACATTACGATACAAGTGCGTAAAAAATGAACCACTTCTCGCACTAGTGCGCAAAAAAGGCACCATTTGTATTGTAAATAATATGTTAGTTGTACTATTATATATTCTGTGTTAGTACCTACGCCATTTGAAACTTCCTTCTAAGGTAAAGACTTAGAAGCCCACTTTGCAATCGAAATTATCGTTGATTCTTAAGATGGACTTTATTCGAGCTGTCGAACGTGTCAAGATCAAGGATTTCACGAAAATTATTCTAGAAAACGATAATAAGTAGTAGTTGATGCAACTGGTATGGTTAAATGAGGTCAAAACAGAAGAGTGGCGTGGAAACAATTTGAGGCACGAAGCCGAAAATTGTTAATAATCAAAGACGCCACGAGTATTTTTTTAAATAATTAAGTACTATTGTACACTTTTTCTACGACCATTCAGCTACTTTTTAAGTTTTCTAGAATAACTTTCGTGAAATACACACTGTTTCCTGGATTTTGGCGCAAAGGCCTCCTCTCTTTTCCTCCACTCAACCCCACTTGCACTTTCCCAAGCAGCCCCGTCACCCTATTATACATAATTAAATTCAATATGTATTCCAAATCGGTTCAGCTATTTTCGTATAATGCTAAAACGCGGACGAAAGGTTGGGTTTAACCCTAAATGTACAGAACGGTTAAAGAGGACATCAGTCGTTTGCGCATAATAAGTGATTGCCGACAGCTGTTGCCCATACGTGAAAAACCGGAACTGCGCCATACAAATTACTTGACAGAAGATTTCTGCATCCTTTTATATCCTGATATGTATTACCTATAGATAGCCTTTCGCCGATTCCCACGGTAAGCTCAAGAAGGCTATATTGTACGTAAATATTTAATGATAGAAATGACCAGTGACTTAGGGACTAATACCTATTTCTGTTCTTCAAATAAATGTCCTTACAGGGATTCGATTCGAACCTAGAACCTTGACATGGGTTGGGTCAAGCAGAAAGAGTCACTATCCAAGTACCCACCACTTAGAACTACAGCATTAAATTTCAAAAATGACACTAGAAATGTTGCCATTAAAAGGTTTGTTGTATGTAACAGTAAATTTTCATTTTTCTAAATTAAAAGAGTAGCAATTTTAAAACCATTAAATTAAACTGTTTAGATTTAAAAATCTTACTTAAAATAAAAATGCCATTGAAACTCGTTAGATGTATAAAAGTTCATATTAGACTGGGATTAATGCTGTGTATAGGTAATCCACGATAAGTTTGCAACGGTTTTCACAGCCTCGCCAGTGCCGGCGTATCATGCTGCCAATTTTATCACTTATCCACGTGGATAAGACATCTGTCACTCTCACACTGACATACTTGCTAAAGCGTGACGGATGCTTTATCCACGTGGATAAGTGATAAAATTGGAAGCATGATACGCCGGTGTTATTTTAAACATCAAACTTTGATGACATTATGTCGTTTACTTAACCCTTGCTATTAAAATGTTTGCTAACTTATCTTGGGCGGACTCTAAATTGGGCGTTTTCCAAACTAAATCTCGAATATCGAATTTCACCAGATCGACGTGTTTGAGCTCATTCTTCTCAGAATCACGAGCTAGGAGGGCGATTTTTGAAACTCGCATACGGGATTTTGTCACTAAAATACCGGTTGAAAACGGTGACTTGCTTATTATTTTCAGTGACAATTTTCTGAATTCGAACGCGTGAGACTCAAAAATCGGCCCGTAGGTACCTAATGATAATGACATGACATGTACCATTGTGATATGTATGATGTTCAGTCACTTTCAATCGTAGTTTTTATTTTTATTTTATTTAAATGTGTTTCTAAACCGGTGGATAACATGCATACGTATTATTTTCGTAATACATGTTACACATGTCGCATTCAAATAATGAGTTTATTTCCGGGCGCTCATTAATAGAAATAATAAAATAATGGTACCTTGAGTGTTCAGATGTCTTGTTTATTTTAGTTTTTCCACAGACATAGTAAGTACGCCAATAATGTTACCTGAACAATAACATGCTCGTGGTCGTGTATCGCATGAACAATGCGCCACCCGACGCCGCGACTGAATGGACACGTGAAGTGTACCCATGCAACCGCCGCGGACGGTATCACGCGGTCGGTATAATTAACCACGCTCAATCTCCTGCACTATTTAATTACAATTTACAAGATCTTTCATGGATTCAACGACATAATTAACTTTAAATACACACACATATATATAAATATGATTCATATTTAAGTAGGTACCTATTATTGCCTTATAATACGGAAATACCAAAGAGAACTGTATTTATTCGGATCATTATATGGTACCGTAGTAGTAGTTTAAACAAAATACCTATGTAAAATAAATTCAACTGTGGACGAGCTGAAAAAGGAAGTTAAATAAGGGGCCTAGTATAATGTATTCAATGCTGTTTCTCGCCCGGGAATCGAACCGACAAAAAATCGGTGTATATATTGTACGATAGACACTGTTTGGGTAAACATACTTCATCCTAGACTGCATCGGCACTGAGATTGTGGTCAAATGATTTACCTGTTGCTCATAAAAATAAAAAAAGACTAGTTTATGACCTACCTACCTATGTAAAATGTTTCTAGCAAGAACGATTTAATACTGGACTGACAAATAAGCCCATACATAAAAGTGTACCCCTGAAATGTATGGACCTTTTAGGCTTAAAACTAGATGGCGCTGTTCGCAGCCTGGAAGTGGCCAAAATCATATTTTCCCGAAATATTTTTGCGTGTTTTTGTTTTATAAGAACAAACGACATATTTCTTTATTATAAAATCATGATATCACGTCAATACACATTTTGAAAAAAATAAATTCATCATCAGTGTAGTTAAGATAGTACTTAATAGGTGGCGCTAAAAAATTGAGGTACGATTCTTAGTTTGAAGTATGTAAATCCTATATAAGTGAGTGTGTTTAGTAAAACGTACCACTTTACTTAACATTAAGGCGAGATTTACTTGTATCTTTATATGAATAAACTGACAAAGCGACTTTAAATATAGCAATCGACAAAGTGCATGGGACGTTTTCCTGTGCACATTCACATAATAATCCTTGGTTTCTAGGAAAAAAAATTGACATTCATAATTAACTATTCGGTGAATACCTATAGGTACCTGATAACGATTGTTTTTTTTGGAGTTTACTCCTTTACCAGATTCGGCGTTTGGAAATACATAAATGAACATTTTTATATTAAAGGAAAAAATGGAAAAATTTACGCTTCCGGCGGGACTTGAACCCGCACCATTTTTGCAATCCGTGCAATGCTCTTACCAATTGAGCTACGGAAGCCACGCCGGACCTCGCAAATCTTTCCATTTTTTCCTTTAATATAAAAATGCTTAGAATCGTTAGCAGACGTTTCTGCTTAAAAAAAAATTAATTTACATAAATGAAATTAACTTTAATTACCTAAGTCAAAAGCGGTTTGACTACTTCATCGAATTAGTACCTACTTACCTACCTACTGAAAAAATCCCGGGATCAAATCCTGAACCTCGAAATATTTTGTTTAGTTCAGACTTATCAAATGCGAAGTGCCAGCATTTCAGTACTAAAATATTTTCACCACACTAACTGGTTGATTTTCCATCTTGATTTTTCATAAACGGATGAGAAAATTGCATTTTATCCACAAGAGTTCAAAGTCATTTCATATCAATTTTAACTTGATGCATAAAGCTGGCTGGTAGTATTAACCTTTAAATAATAATGTGTTAAATAAATTGTTGGATTTGATTTAGCATACCTAGTTAATATTTTTATCGTGTTTAATCGTGAACATTTTTGTGTTTCATTCGGTCGCAAAATTCTAGTCTTACTTGAATGAAACCCCAACGCTCGTGATTCCCCTTTTCGAACCACTCAAATCCACTCATCATTACGCTTTCAGTTCAGTATTGACACGTGCGGTTAAGAAATAACTTTACCTCTTATAGAACAAATAACGATTTCCTATGTTTGGCTGTTCTTGTGTACCTACGAGTAATTTTAACTGATTTGTGGAATAAACATGAAATAAGTATATTTGTGGAATATTGTGAACATCTAACATGCAAGTGATGCAAGCCAGGTAGCCCCACATTTAAAAAAAATCCGCTGATACACAACACAAATAAATGTCCTTCCCGGGATTCGAATTCAAATCCCGAACTACACGAAAGCTGCTGATAGTGGAAAGGTAAAATATCTACTTACTTGAAAAAAAAACTTAAGTAAATAGAGATATAAGAGATATAAAGATTATAAAGAAAACGTATAACATCAAAGTCAATTAACAAGGAGCTATCTAAGCGCCTTATAGACGCTTCTGGTGACCAGAGGGCTGGTCAATACCTTGCTCAGCGGATCAGCATTGCTATCCAGCGGGGCAATGCGGCCAGCCTTCTGGGCACCTTACCCAACGAGCAAGACCTGGACAAATATTTTATTTATAAGTTTTAATGTAAGTTTTAATTTAAGTGTTTATTATATTATTTTTATGTTTTTTGAGTAAATAAATTAACAATTAAGAATATTAAGATAAACAAATACATAAATAAGGGCCGTCAACTTGCGCTTGATTTGAGTCAATTGAATTTGTAAAAATTATAACTTAACTAAAAAATGCCATATACTTAATGAATTCGTTCCTGCTAACCTAAATATCGTCACTACTTTGAAAAAATCTCGTATCTCACACTGCTCCTCAAAGTTAAAACGCAGTAAGTCTATATGCATTTCATACATACTTACTACAATTTTCTTTTCATTAACAGAAGAAGATACAAGTTTTTTCAAAGTAGTGACGATATGTATGAAGTATAAACCTAGCGCAGTAAAATAAAAATGGTTATATGTAAATTATGTAATTGTTGGCCGAGCTCTTGGAGGGCGATTTTTGAATACGGGATTTTGTCACTAAAATACCGTATGAAAACGGTGACTTGCTTATTATTTTCAGTGACAATTTTCTGAATTCGAACGCGTGAGACTCAAAAATCGGCCCGCTGCCACAAAAAGATGCCACGTTAAAATAGCGTAGAGCAAAAATCCCAACCATAAACTTTGACGCAATGGTCGTCCCCAAATTAACTCATACTCATATTATTCAATAACTACGCGTTTGACATTCTACAGCAAAATATACACTATACAGGCTTTAGCTTTACCGAGCAGTTTTCCTGTTTGCACTAGGATTGTTACGCTAACTAAATTCCCGCTAGAAAATATGTATAGTTAGTAGTTATATTATAATATAGAAGTCGGGAAGTCTCTTATCTTTTACTCTCAACCGCCTCAATCAAATTTGATAAGTAAAGAAACAAAGACTTAAATTCTTATTCTGGCTTACACTGTGAATTTTGTTTGGAGGAGTATTGCCTAAATTTCTTGGTTCCGATACCTATTACCCGGGCATGGTGGCGTAAGCTTGTTGCCTCAGACTGTTTGGAAGATACAAACGGAACATCATTATAACATATAATATAATATAAATAAATACCTTACTATAGATTTATACTATACTTATGTACGCTGACTTCTCAATGGCTCTCTATCATGTCTAGAATAATTTTATTACAATAATCGTATGTACAACAGACTATTTTTCAAACTCTTTTTATTGTTTCTATAGTTAGTTTATTTTATTGGGCATTTTCCGCAAGTCGACAACCATTGTGTGTGCCTCGTTTGGTGAAAAGACGAGGTAAGTAATACTACTCTAACCACCCTTATTCTTTCTCTGTTCAAGAGGTCTATCTTGTGGTTTTTTATGTACCTACATGCTTACAGATATCAAGCAAGTAATTTTTCAATTATTCCATTAAATATAATTTTATTTGTATTAACTAAATATAGTTTTAAACCATTTACAAAAAATAAGGTAGCTAAGAAAGTTTTATCTACCACAAACAGATTCTACATCATCCGAATTTCGTCGCAGATAAGTAGGTAATACTTATACGACTTATACGTGTTTAGAACAAAAACAATGTTAAGTATGACATTGATTAAGTTGTATTAAACTCATACGTCGCTGTATTCGAGAAACATGAGAAATTTTAACAAGATATCTACGCCGCGGCATGAGCTATTTGTGTTACGCGTGCTCGGTACATCACATGCAGGTATCTAGTTCTAGTTTATGATGGATCGCCAAAATTTACATTGTTTTAACATGTGATCGTTAAGGTAAACATTGGGGTTTTCACCAGTCTTTTTAAATCTTTACAGTTTTATAGTTCTAGCTGAACGCATATATAGTTATGTATTTATTAAAATTATCGAAAATAATAATATCAGTTCCGATTCACTTCTAGTCTTAACCCTGTTTTTTTGTACATAGTTCAAGATCTTTAAGATACTAAAAAAGCGGTCTTCCAAACTAGAATCGCAGACTGGAATCTCTAACAATCCTCCCAAAGATGAGAGAGTTCTCAGGTTAGTTACATAGCAACATGATACCCTACAGGGTATTGCAATATGGTACACATATTAAATACATATGTAGTATGTATACAATACAATAGATAATTATTGCTAAATAAAAGTGTAGTCAATGAATTATTGTATTGTGATGTAAGCGGTGCCTGTTACCTATGTATTTTTTAAATTGATTGAATAAATAGTATATTATGATACAAGTGCGTAAAAGAGGAAGTCCGATACGAGTGGCGATAAATTAAAACACGACCGAAGGGAGTGTTTTAACCCTTAAATGCATTATGATGTATATATATATGCATCATGCATTTTTGACTCTATTGACAGCATGTCAAAGTTCAAATTTGAATAAATCTTTGTCAATGAAACTACTAAAGCTTCAGTGCCACTCTTGGCAAATAAGGGGTTGAACGAAAACGAAACTGTGACATTGCAGTGACAGGTTGCCAGCCTCTCGCCTACGCCACAATTTAACCCATATCCGATAGTCGCCTTCTACGACACCCACGGGAAGAAAGGGGGTGGTGAAATTCTTAACCCGTCACCACACAGGCTTTCTTTGTCAAGGTCATGCATTTAAGGGTTAAATCGACACGAGTTAGGAAATTCCTTTTCGCACGTATATCGTACGACGTTTTTCAGTACAGATGGCCCTCCGAAGTTTCGACCTGACATATTAATAATGAACCACTTCTCGCACTAGTGCGTAAAAAAGCACTATCTGTACTGAAAAACGTCGTACGATACACGTGCGAAAAGGAAATTCGTAACTCGTTTCAATTGTATCGCCACTCGTTTCAAACTTCCTTTTTTCCGCACTTGTAGGTTTCGTAATGTACTATTATTTCATACTTTCTAGTACTTTTTCAAGTATTAGATATAAAATATATCAAGTATAAATATACAGTGGTAAAATGAGAGAAAATATTATACCTATAAATAATAAAATAACGTAACAACAAATTGCTAGAAACGATTTGTTGCAAGAAAATAAGCGCCTTGCGTTTAACACGTGTGACCTAACTGACGTAATTTTGTCAGGATAATAATTCACTGCTTTACGATTACCTACTCGTATTGTAAAAATAATCAGTATTGGTAGTAATAATTTAGACTTGTGTTATTAATTGCACCCACTCGCATGACAGTTTTACAGGCTTTAAGTATAAGGATATAAATTAGTTTAGAGTATGAGTAATCAAACTGATAACTGCAAGTAGATACCTATCTGCTGCAGAGTACTTTATTTTTGTTGAAAATGTAAACTTTAGTCACTATGACTATGTCATTAAACACATAAATCTGTAAGACATTGCCCAAACAATCGCTTAGCTTTAGTATTAAATCTGCTTGTTTATGATAGTGCTTAACTGCCTTTAAACCTTAAGGTAAGTATGTACAGCCAACAATACAACTGTGAATACAGACAAAGTGCCAAAAATACGTATATAGATAGATAGATAAAAACTTTATTGCATAAAAATATCATGACAAAAAAAATTAAGAACTGTTAGAATATAACTTAGGTCTACAGAACTAATTCCTAGCCTAAGTAAGGCTTCCTAGCTTTTATTAAGGTGTGTGTACATATTTTCGGCACTTTATATTCACAGCTGTGTTGTTGACTGTACAAGGTACCTATATATCCCAGTCGCACTGCCCATGCCCTGCCCTAAGTATTATTTTTATTCATCACAATCGGGATGATTAATAATTATTAGACTTCAAATATCGAGACGTTTACATTATTTGTTGAATGTTTCCACGACTAAGTAGAGGCATAAAGTACCTTGATAAAAACTAAACGCACTTACCTATACCTACCTATACTATAGCGAGCGCGTATTATAGTTATTATTATTTTTTACTTATAATTCTCATCTAAGTACCTATTATACCTATTATAATGTGTGTCAACAAAATCGAAACAGTATTAAGTAGGTACGTCAGCGTTACAGTAGGCAAGAAATATACATTCATTATTTTCCGCTTACGGCTGTAGTTTCAAACAATGTTCAAGGAAAAATCACGCGCTGTAAGGTTTTAATTATTCGTGTAATGTAAAGTCGTATAATTTAGTAGTTACACTAAATACGCTTCCGTTGTTACTCCATTTTCTAAACCTATTCTTTTTTTTTCTCTTTTAGTAAGCTAATGTGTTTTTTCCATAGCGAAAGGAGGTACCTTAAAAGGAAAAGATCCTTATATACTCACTGTATAAGGATCTTTTCTTATGGAACACCATAATATAATAATATAATATCTGGGCGACCGAGCTTCGCTCGGTTCTATTTTAATATATCACGTCTTTAGATAAAAAAAAACTCTTATAAATACAAAAACAAAAAAAAAGACAAAAAACAAAAACTTAATTTCTGACCGGGATTCGAAACCCTGACACCTACGATCTATCTGCGTACATTAGACCGACCTCGTGCGACTGAGCTAAGCGGAATCGATGCGCGCGCGGCGAAATTAAGGACCATATTTTACGTTTACAAATGCGAAAGAAAAACTCATGAAAACTCGAAAATTCGCGTTTTCCGGGATCTAAGGCTACGCTAGATCGATTTTTCACCCCCGAAAACCCCCACAAAACAAATTTCAGCGAAATCGTTAGAGCGGTTTCCAAGATCGTCGGTATATATAAATAAATAAATAAATAAATAAATAAATATACAAGAATTGCTCGTTTAATAGTATAAGATATCTAACCCCGGTTAAATCGGAGAGGTAACTTTGTTTTAGAAAAGTTTAACATTCTCAATTTGCCACAGTGACTGTAGTTATTTTACTGTCTTCGTACAAACTAGTATCTTAATATTAAATATCGCCAAACTAATTTCAGTAACTACCTATATGATTATCGCAAAGCTGTTGAGCTTATTGCTACCTTAGTTAGTGTTTACAAGTTTCATGATGAAAATTAAGATTTACATATGGATTTTCATATAAATAATAATTATTAGTTAAAATAATAAAATAAATAAAAACTTAATTCGCAGTAATTATAAAGCTATAAAAACTCTTACCTTGAATACCGCAGGAGCTAACGGTATAGCGGCTTGATTGTGGAGATGTTTTTTCGACATTTTCGTTCCTTTGAAGTCGTCTTCTATTTGAAAGTGATATTGCAATCTTCACGTTCCCCTCATAAATCTCTATGTATGTAGAATATGAAATTACTGCAAGCGAGAGCTGTTTCAAAAATTTCGCGTACCTATTCCGAGATTTGTTTGTATAAGTGGAAGTGCAAATTTTAAGATTTAAATAACAAAACTGTGCTCGAGATTTCAATATGAATATTCGAGACTTTCACTTCAAAAAAAAAGTTAACTGGAAACAAAAAGTTAAAGATTAAACGCGGCGGCAACGTCGTGCCACTGTTACGGACAGATCGGCAATGAATGGAGGGGCGCGCCGTTCGTCTGAGCGCGCCGAGTGGAATGAGGCGAGTCGAGGGCGAGCGAGCGCGGCGCGGACTCGCGGAGCCCGACCACGCGCCAAGTACCGGGCGCCGAACGCCGAACACCGAACGCTGGCGCTGAGCGACGGCCGAGGTGTCAGCGCGGCGACCCAATCTCTCATAGTCCTTCGACAGTCTTCTTAGCACACTATGTCAACTCCACTCCCCACCAACTCGACTCACACTTTCGATGACACACGCGGAGCGGACGACGCGAAGACCACACATTTATTGCATATTATAGTACTAAGTTACCTTAACAACAATTTTGATGAAAATACGCAACGCTTAAATTTCAATAAGGTACAGCGGGGCAAATCTCGACTGAGGGGCAATAGTAACTAATCCATTTTTTTCATTATAACAGGTGGACACTCTATTTAATCATGGAAACATTGTAAAATATGGAAAAATGGATCAGTCACATTTGCCCCCCAGTCGGGATTTGCCCCGCTGTACCTTATGATCCAAGTGGCTGTTGAGTAGTTTTAGTGTGCTAAGATCTTTATGGTGCTCGCACACCGGGCTGTTATAAATGTTATGTATCAGTCAGTGTGGGAGCACCATTAGGCCTGAGATAGACATAAGAAGTTTTACTCACAAGTAGGGTAGTTTGAGACACAGTACGTTTACTACGTTATGTCTGAGCGTATGTACGGTCATTGACAATAACATCGCATAAAAATAACACCGCAAAAATATCTGCTCTAAGCTCATACGTAAGGCACTTGGTTGACTACTGTAGCACGACCAAGTTTCCCACGCGTAACGCAGGTAGAAGGTTCCGCCGGCCCTTCCGATTCCAACGGTACCGCACCATTTTTTCTACATTGCGATGGCCGGCCACTGCAGATGCGCGGGTCCAACGTCCCGTTACTCCCGTTACACCCCCTCCACGCGGGGTGACGCCACGCCGCAGGAAGGAAGGAAGCGTCGCTTTCACCCACGCCGCCGGGTGGTATAAAAGCCCGCCGGGACACATCCCAAGTCAGTTGACATCCCAGTCTGCTCCTAACTAGGACCTTACTCTAGGCCTAAGCTAGCTCCTTGCTAAGTACGGAGAAAGCCCGTTCCGATCACACATTGCGTAAACCCCTGCGTTTGGCGTAAGGTCGCAATTCCGATCACACACGGAGAGTCTTCTACTAGCAAGGCGTGAGCCCGGTTCGGAGTACGTCTCGTCACGTCACCTCTTTTCGGTACACCCGCTACCGTCGCGTCCATAGTCAAAGTGAAGTTCAGTGAAAGCAACAGTGTACAGTGCTAGATATACCACTCACGGCATTCGTGTTACTTAGTGTTACTAGACTACATTGTATAAGACTATTTGTGTAAACTTGCGTGTAACTCTTGTGTTGTCTAAATAAATCCAATTGGAATCGTTGTTGTTGTTCTGTTAAGCCAGGCCTGAACCCTCACCATCTTATAAGAGTGTCGACTTATTGGGACCCTCAACCCAATTAGTCTGCGCTCGGTAAAGGGAACAATATCACCCTTTACCGCCTTTCACAACTGGCGCCCAACGTGGGGCCCTGGCTTCAGAACCCAGAACACGAGCACAACACAGAGCAAAGATGGCCATCAGCATGACCGAAGAACAGCTCCAGCGCATCATCGCAGCTCTAGCACCGGCAAGCAGACAAGGTTCATTCGCACGATGCAACGCAGTATACGACGGGACCGGCGATAACGAGACTGTAGAGACGTTTCTCTCAGCCATCAAGGTGTACAAGAAAATCGAGAACATTGACGACGAGAACGCTCTCGAAGGGCTTACCCTCCTATTAAAAGGAGATGCCGCTGTCTGGTGGGAAGGCGCTAAGTCAGACGTCAAATCCTGGACGGATTTTGAAGATCGGCTTCGGCACGCGTTCGCACCGAAGATACCAGCGGACATCCTGTATCAGAGGATAATAGAACTCAAGCAGGATGCGAAAACCCCCACTGAGAAGTTCGTCGCAAAGAAGAGGGCACTCATAGCCCAGCTGCCTGCACCAATCCCACCGGAGACCCATCAACTCCATATGATTTATGGTCAGCTCCACTTGAATATACGGGAAATGGTGCCAAGAAGCGCTTTCAAATCGATCGACGAACTTCTGAAACTCGCAAGGAGCGCTGAAGAAATCCTATTGGAAAAGAAGACGAGCTGGGAAGAAAATGTTGCCTCAGTACCTTCAAACAATGAACGGAACACTTCAGGCCGACAACGCTGCGAGTACTGCGATAAGAACGGGCACGCCGAAGCAGATTGTCGCACAAAGAAGCGGCAACAACAAGATATGAGCTCAACTGCAGGGGGAGATGTGAGCAAGGTTGCTCCATCAGCACCGGTTGGCATCAGTTGCTACGGATGCGGCAGACCCGGCGTCGTTCGCAGCAAGTGCCCTAATTGCTGCAGAAATGCAAATCCAGGAGACCAGAGCGTTGGCCTATATTCTTGGGCCCCAAGCGTACCTGGTGAAATAGGGCCAAGCCCTACAGCAAAACTTCAAGTAGGCTGTACGCAAGTTCCCTCTACGGAAGAAAGGGAGGAAATAAGAAAAGGAGCATTAGACAAGAATAGTCAGGAAGCTTTGAAGTTGCAGCCACGTGATCCAGCAGTGGTCATTCCAGCTCATGCTGAGCGTGCTAAACTTGCACCAAAACAAGATAGCTCTGACGTAAAGTCACAACGTCAGCTCGCATCATGCATAGTCACTCGGAATAGTGACTGTCCGGAGAAGATTAAACCTCCCCAAGATGCAGCGTTTGCGCTATATCATGAAGAGGTGGTGGCCCCTATGGAACCACCACTCCAGCCACTCAAAAACTTCAAGAAGAAGACTAAGAAGCCCAAGGGGCATGTAAAAGCAAAATCGATGGAAAAGAAGAAGTGCTACCTCGTGCTGGCTCCTCGCCGGGACGTCGTCGGATCCAGAGGGGGATACTGTAGCACGACCAAGTTTCCCACGCGTAACGCAGGTAGAAGGTTCCGCCGGCCCTTCCGATTCCAACGGTACCGCACCATTTTTTCTACATTGCGATGGCCGGCCACTGCAGATGCGCGGGTCCAACGTCCCGTTACTCCCGTTACACCCCCTCCACGCGGGGTGACGCCACGCCGCAGGAAGGAAGGAAGCGTCGCTTTCACCCACGCCGCCGGGTGGTATAAAAGCCCGCCGGGACACATCCCAAGTCAGTTGACATCCCAGTCTGCTCCTAACTAGGACCTTACTCTAGGCCTAAGCTAGCTCCTTGCTAAGTACGGAGAAAGCCCGTTCCGATCACACATTGCGTAAACCCCTGCGTTTGGCGTAAGGTCGCAATTCCGATCACACACGGAGAGTCTTCTACTAGCAAGGCGTGAGCCCGGTTCGGAGTACGTCTCGTCACGTCACCTCTTTTCGGTACACCCGCTACCGTCGCGTCCATAGTCAAAGTGAAGTTCAGTGAAAGCAACAGTGTACAGTGCTAGATATACCACTCACGGCATTCGTGTTACTTAGTGTTACTAGACTACATTGTATAAGACTATTTGTGTAAACTTGCGTGTAACTCTTGTGTTGTCTAAATAAATCCAATTGGAATCGTTGTTGTTGTTCTGTTAAGCCAGGCCTGAACCCTCACCATCTTATAAGAGTGTCGACTTATTGGGACCCTCAACCCAATTAGTCTGCGCTCGGTAAAGGGAACAACATCACCCTTTACCGCCTTTCACACTACCAAATAAATATGTCGCCAAATGCATAAAACTGCTCGATAAAAGGTTGCAGGCAAACTTACTACATGCAATGCACTCAGCGAAATGGGGTGGCGAATAACCTCCCCTTTGAGACCTAAAAGCCCTTTGAGCTTTTATAGTCAATGGAAATGTACAAGTGTTTTATTTACTTTCGCAAGCGAGAAGCGATGTCGTCTAGTAATTGTCAGTCAATTCATCGTCGTATTTTATTTTATGCAACCGGTGTTTAACGGAGGTAAAAAAGGAGAATGGCGTGGGTAACAATTTGAAGCAAGGCCGAAAATTGTTAATAAAGACGCCACGAGTATTTTTTGACTCGGTTAAACACCGCTGCATACTATTATTTTATACAATCGTGATATAATACGGAGCTTTTCAGTCGAGTACCATGTTTAGGCCAAGAAGCTTGCAGAGTGGCCTAATAGTACGGTACGAGAGTGAAAAGATTAATTCTATCACTATTGTATACAATCTATTATATTGTCTACGAGTCATCATTTTCATCATCTATGGACAAACAATATCATCATTCAAGTTAAAATTAATGTTAATGGCGTTGTATCAAAATCGAATTTCCTAGCAACCAATTGTTTGTAATATTAACTGTCTCTGATTGGTCGATAACGCGATAGATAAATAGTATATTGTACATAATAATGTTACAATTGTATACTATACTTTTTCTACGACAGCCAAATACATTAGGTATGTATGTGTATCCGAAAACAATAAAATGGGTTAATTTCTATGTACGCTTTCTTCGACTTTTCAGGTAACAAACTGTCAGTAACGGCGCCATATAGCCTTGATTTATAGTTGAGTACATCAATCATCAGAATCACTCATAATAATTAATAACTTAAGATTTTAAACAATAACGTCGACCGATAATTAACTACAAAACACTAAAATAGTTTCGACAAAGTTTACAAATTTCCAACAAAACACGCGCCGAACAAGCCATAGACAAGATAAATAGAAAATAAGCTGGTTCTCAATTACAAAAAATGTGGTACGTTCAAGAATATTAAAATGTCGAATGAAAAATTATATGATATAATTATGCTTTTTACCTTTGTTTTGCAATATTTAATATATAAAACGCATTTCAGTGTATTTTTTCATCTATATTTAAGTTATGAACCAAAATATTAATTATTTTTAAAAAGCTACTTATTACTGCAATTGAAAACAAACCTGTTAAATTAAAGTTTTACTTTTTTAAAAAATTAACAGAACTCCTATATTCATATGATGAAGCTAGGAACACACTACGCGGACGTCCGTCGTGAATCGACCGCGGACGGGAATCTGGACAATGGAAATACACACAACCGTGCAAACTATCGGTCGACGGACGTGGACGTGGCCTTGAGCGCATGGACGTCCGATCGAAATCTGGCTCGCTGGATGTTTTGTTCCGTGCACACTGATCGGTCGCGGTCGCGGTCGATTTACGACGGACGTCCGCGTAGTCTCAGATTAATAACACCTAGATGGTGCTTCCGAACGTCATACTGTAGCCATGCCAACGGCGAAATTTTTTCGCCGTTGTGTGATTGTATCAGAACGGCCCTCGCAGTACTCAATTTCAAATCGTCTTGAGAACATCTCCGGGAAAAAATCAAATTCGCTAGAAATATGGTAGGTTGTGCAGTGAATGGGTGTCATAACACAACAAATAATATTAAGAAACCGCCCGACATTACATTCCACAGGTAAGTACAGAGTTTAATGTGATATATTTACGAAATTGTAAATACTAAAATTGCAATTTTCGCCGTCCGCCATTTCTTATAAATGTTGCCAGTCCAATGTTTTTTTTTCCGCCAAATGATGTTTAAATATAAGTATTAACAATGTTAGGTTCTTTGTATGTATATTTAAAGAAAAAATACACTATATTATTTTGATAATTTTTTTTTTTTAATTTTCTCGAAGACAAAAATTTTGTTGTTTTATCAAAATTCAAATTATAGCTAGGAATTTTAGCATGATGTTTGTTTTAGATTTCCGACTGATCCGCTTCTGTCTGCGAAATGGATTGAGACAATCCGGCAAAACAGGAACGATTTTATGTGGAAGCCTACTAAACATAGTCGTGTATGCTCGCTCCATTTCAATGAGCAAGACAAGTTCATTAGTAAAAACGGCTTGCGGAAATTACGGCGTGGTACGGTCCTTTCTAAAGTAAGTGCCTTTCTACAAGCTTTTTTTAACTTACAATGTATGCAGAGTAAGTCCGTTATCACACTATACGATCCGATATCGGATGTCAGAAGGATATTATTTCAATAGAAAAAAGATGGCGCCTGTGTTGTATGGTATATCGGTCCTATATCCGATATCGGATCGGGTAATGTGAAAACGCACTTATTGTACTAGTGTCCGTCCACCGCTATATATTTTTATAGGTGGCAAACAAGCATACGGTCCGCCTGATGGAAAGTGGTTACCGTAACATATGGACGCCTGTAACTCAATGGGTGTCACATGTGCATGGCTGGTTTTTTTTACGAAGTTACATGAAGTTGTTCTTTTTAGGGTTCCGTAGTAAACTAGGAACCCTTATAGTTTCGCCACGTCTGTCTGTCCGTCCGTCCGTCCGACCGCGGATAATCTCCGTGACCGTTAATACTAGAAAGCTAAATTTTGGTAGCAATATGTATATCAATCACGCCGACAAAGTGCAAAAATAAAAAGTGGGAAAAAAATATTTTGTTAGGGTACATGTAAAGTGGGGACTGATTTTTTTTTTTACATTCCAAGCCCAACTTGTGATATATTGTTGGATAGGTATTTAAAAATGAGTAAGGGTTTACTAAAATGGCTTTTTGATATATGTTTAAAAGATATGAAAAAAATCACAAAAGTAGAACTTTATAAAGACTTTCTAGGAAAATTATTTTGAACTTGATAGGTTTAGTAGTTTTTGAGAAAAATACGGAAAACTACGGAACCCTACACTGAGCGTAGCCCGACACACTCTTGGTCGGTTTTTTATTGGTAGTAAAGTAACTCTCAAACTAGGCAAGAATTAGGTATATTTTCGTCCTAAAATGTGATTAGGAATACTTATTACTTGCTACTCCATATTGTTTGCTACTCCATGCGTAGAAGAAAACCAGAGTAGGTATGTGGACGAGAACTAGAACAATCGAGTCTTTGTACTATTTTTAATTTTAATATAACATGCTTTGGTTTCATTTATTGATACATTTTTACAGAATGTACCTGTTTTTATCACAGCAGAGAAACCGAATGACACATGTAACATTTTAAATCAACACGGTCCAAGTTCACCGAAGGCGGTATGTTTATAATATATTATTTTCTATCTTGTTTTTCTTATATATTCGTTTAATTATACATAATAATAAGTAAAATGAATCTTTTCAGGGTACCTCTCAAGACGACACTAATGAAACGCAATTAAAATCGACATCTTTGTCTTCAGTTTCCATACCGTCTTCTATTTTTGATACACCAAAAAAGGCTTCATTGCGGCATAGCTTAAAGAAGAAAGTGATTCAGCATCGCAAATTGACTAAAAAAATAAAGATGCTTCAACAAAAAACACGACGATTAAAAAAAAAAAATGAAGCATTACAGAACGTTTTGACAGAATTACGTAACGAAAGATACATCAATAACGACGTGTGCAACATATTATCAGAAAACGTATTAGCTGCAGAACTGTACAACAGCATGGCTTTAAAAAGGACAGGAAAGAAACGGCCAATGCCAAAATATACTCCAGAATTCAGAAAATTTTGCCTCACGTTACATTTCTATTCACCTCGAGCATATGCTTATGTTAGAAAGACTTTTAACACTTGTCTCCCGCACCCAAAAACAATATATAACTGGTACCGAACTATAGATGGTTCACCAGGGTTTACGGATGAATCATTTAAGCTTTTGAAAACTAAGACACAGACTGCTGATCAGAAATTAATATGTGCCTTAATAGCCGATGAAATGGCCATAAGACCGCAAAATTTAAAAGGAGGCGAAGGTTGTGTAGACTTAGGGACTGGCATGTCGGGTGTTACTACGAAAGCCAGAGAAGCGTATACATTTATGCTCGTCTGCTTGAATGAACACTGGAAAATTCCTCTAGGATATTTTTTAGTTAATGGATTATCAGGTGATCAAAAGGTTAACCTGATAAAAATGTGTCTTACAAGATGTGAAGATGCAGGCGTGAAAGTAGTTGCATTAACATTCGATGGCCATGCAACCAATACTTCAACGATGCAACTGTTAGGCTGTCGAATAAACGACCCCGAAAACATGAAAACAACCTTCAAGCACCCAACTGCGGATCATGACATAGCGGTATTCCTTGATCCTTGCCACATGATTAAACTGGTGCGTAATCACTTACAAGATAAAAAAACATTTTTAGATTTGGACGAAAATAAAGTTGAGTGGGATTTCTTCGAAAAGCTGAACAACCTACAGGAAACTGAAGGCTTACATGTCGCCAACAAACTGACTCGTAGACATCTGCAGTTTAGAAATACGATCATGAAGGTAAAATTAGCCGCTCAACTACTGAGCCGAAGTGTCGCAGTTGCGTTGAAATTTTGCCGCGAAGAACTAAAATTAGATAGTTTTCAAAACAGTGAAGGAACAGAGAACTTCGTTTCAATTTTTAACGACCTGTTTGACGTATTGAACTCCAGGCGATTGACACAGTATGGGCTTTGTAGACCACTTTCAAACTACAACAAAGAAGAGGTATTTGAATTTTTAGAGAAGGCTAAGAAATATATTCTCAATCTAAAAGTAAAAAACACCAGAAAGCGCAAATATAAAGAAAATGCGACGTCCCTGAAGCTTAAAATTAAATCATTCGAATCGGCCTTGACAGTAAAGTGCTCACCTGGCTTTAAAGGCTTACTTGTCTGCATCGAGAGCCTTAAACATCTATTCCACACGTTGGTTGAAGGCACAAATGAGCTACGATATATTACTACCTACAGATTGAGCCAGGACCATATCGAGTTATTTTTTGGGTCGATAAGGATGCAAGGTGGGCACAACGACAACCCTAACGCATTGCAGTTTAAGGGTAGCTACCGGAAATTAATGTGTCACATGGAGCTACAAGTTGGGTCTACTGGCAACTGCATCCCGTTAGAAGATGTCACCATTTTGACTTGTTCATCTGCACTAAAGTGCATTAATGGAACTTCAGCATCAGAAAGATTTGATAATGATGTTGCCGTTGAACAAGTGAATACAGATCACACTCAATACGACACCGACATGATGTTGTATTTATATGATGACCCGGACTACAAAAATTTCATTGTCGGATACATAGCGGGAAATGTAGTACGGCACATTCACGCTCGCATAAAATGTAGCTTTTGTGTCGAAAATATGTTGGCAAAAGAGAAAATGTGGTTTCACAAACTTGTAGACTTAAGAGATAAGGGCGGGTTAGTCTACGCAACAAAAGAAGTATATTACATTTGCTGTGTGGCCGAATCTTGCCTCAGAAACCACATTAAGGAAAACCCTTCCAACTCAATGTTGAGAAAAAATTAGCCCTTGAAATATTGATGCAGCTTGTTGGCCATCGACTGTTTCCGGCGACAGACGACCATATAAATTCGCGGCACCATGACACCAATTTGGCGAAGCTCATAATTGAGCGTTATTTAAGAATTAGGTTATTTTACGAGTGCAAAAAAGAAAATTTAAAGCAGAACGCCACATCGAAGCGCCAATTATTTAAAAAGCAGCTACAGTTTCAAGGATATTAATAAATAAATAAATAAATATTATAGACTGGCTGGCAGATTGACTGAGTCCCACGGTAAGCTCAATAAAAAATGTCTCATATAAAAGACTTCGTGCTTCTTAAGTACTTAATATGTATAGGTATTCTTAAAATAAAAGACTGATTAAATTTATTGGCTTATTCATTTCAACCATTTGGAACAAATACACGAAAAAAAAAACTTAAATTAATAATGTTAGTTACAGCAACTTCATGCAACACTCACTAAAATTATTAGTAATTAAATACTATGACCAAGTACAACGACTTTGTAAAAATCCCAACTTCGAGGGAAAACTTTTTCTCTGGCAACATTTTTTTATATGCATGTGTGCGTGGGGTGAGCGTAGAACAGGCGCGTTCCACGCACACATC
Source organism: Leguminivora glycinivorella (assembly GCF_023078275.1). Classification (NCBI taxonomy): domain Eukaryota; kingdom Metazoa; phylum Arthropoda; class Insecta; order Lepidoptera; family Tortricidae; genus Leguminivora; species Leguminivora glycinivorella. Next base: position 32,748,589 of record NC_062998.1, read on the forward strand.
GATCGGCTTTTGGCTTCACTGTTGGCCGATGAGTTGTATGGAAACTAGTATTCTATGTGTAATAATTCTATGCGCGTAGTATGTTCCTAGCTTTACTGCTCAGCAGTTATCTAAATGAAGTTAATTTGGATACCGCTGACAATAATCTAATTGACAGATTTAAGTGCTGCAGTAGAAAAAGAAATGTATTTCAGTGAACTTGTATAAAAGTTTTATTTTTGAAATTATTACAGTTAAATAAAGTGAACTGTAATGAAATATTTATAGTTGACTATACATTCAAGTGTCAAAGACTATCTAACACTGAAAAGTCAGCACTTAAAATAGTTTAGTCTATGGTGTCCTAATTGACAGATTCAAGTCGACGAGTAGAAATTAGTACATTACGATACTAGTGCAAAAATGGTAAGTTTGAAACGAGTGGCGATAAATTAAAACACGACCGAAGGGAGGGTTTTAAATCGACACGAGTTACGAATTTCCTTTTCGCACGCGTATTCTACGACGTTTTTCAGTACAGATGGCTCTCCGAAATTTCGACCTGACATATAATGAACCAGTTCTCGCGATGGCGCTTATTTTAAGCACTAGTGCGAGGAGTAGTTTATTTCTTGTCAGGTCGAAATTTCGGTGTGCCATCCTGAAAATCGTGGTACGATACACGTGCGAGCAGGAACTTCCTCTTTTTGCATTTGTATCATAATGTACTATTATGTAGGGTTTTAAAGATCTATGCACGACCCAGTAAATTTATGACGAATAACAATTCGGAAGTAGCAAAAATATAAAATAATCTCTCGCTCGAATATTTCATACGAATGACGTCATTAAAAGAAATCTAGAAATACTAAGGAAATTTATTTATCTATGCAAAGCCAATTATAGGATCTCACTTTTATAGGCTTATAACCTCTTAAAATAACAGTTTTAGCAAATTAAGCCGAATATTGCCCATAATATAGGGAAAACACACTTGTAGTTATATAAAATGGTACATTATGTCGATATGCTGTCCACTTGAGGGTAATAGGGGCTGTGGTGTGCTGGTAAGTTTGTTCAGATTTTTGTTCGTACCTCGAATATATACTCGTTGATGTACGAGTAGCATTATGATTTATGAATACATAATATGTATTATTATATTATATAATATTACTATGATACTACGTATTTATAATAAAAAATTCTACATGCAATTTTCTACAAGATTAACCGACCTTTGTATTTATTATGAATACTAGTTTTTACTCTACAATACAATTTAGGAGCTACAGGGTATTTAATTATTTTTGGAGTTCATTTCCGAATTAATTTGTGACATCATATTGACATCAGTTTAAAGTTAGTCGTTAAAAATATCTAAATTTCGCTGCACAGTTATTTTCTGAATTATTTTTAGTTAGTGGAATATAATACATAATTATAGAGATAGTTTGAAACACAGGGAAGGACATAGTACAGTTTCTATCGTAGAAATCACCTCTTAAGGAAAAAGGAGTGTAACACTTTGTATGGGAATTTGGGAAATAACCGCTGAATTTAGCATGTTCCGCGTCTTTCATTTACCTAGTTGAAAATTTCAGTACTTTTATGTAATTTATCAGATAAGTCAGATAACCCTCACGACCCTGACGTAGAGTATGTACAAACGTAGTCTTTTTTCTCTGGATAGCCAGGTAGGTATTTCACTGGTTCTGTAATTAAACTATTACAATGATGAAAAATGTGAATAAGTCAAATATAGGATGTAGGGCATAGCTATGATTAAAATACATAAAATATTGTAAAAATACATTATTGTAAGTATACGAGTATCAAGTAATGTCAATATTCAGGGAGAAAATAGGACTACGTTAGAAAAACATTTTCGGGATGGATGGCCATTTTCGTCTAGGTAAGGTACTTAATGCCCATCAATAATTCCCATGACTAATCAACATATTTACCACAACGAATTAGTATAAACAGTCAATATATTAAGTAATGTCTTAGTCTTGAATGTAGATAGATATATACGTAGTTAGCTGCTTGTAGCACAAACAAAGCAATAATATTTTGATATGCACATTGCCCTTGTTCAAGCTAAGTGCCATGGAAACTTCCAATCCAACGGCCAAGCAGGCGCAGTCGAATCCTTCTCCAGTGTCGCCTCCATAAAATCCCACCTAAAACATTAGCATGCAAACACTGACGCCAAGTTTCATGAGTAACGTTTACCATTAAAAATCTATATCCACTCGTTTATCCATCGAAGGATAAAAATAACTACCTAGCGTACCAAGTAGGTATATATTGTATAGGTATGTATTATTGTAAACGATGGAAGCTCTAATTTAAATTTTAATAAACGAGAAACGAAATGAAATTTTCAGTATAGGTTTCGAACTATTCAAAGTCTGTCCGCACCCAAACTCGTGGAGGTATATACTTATATGTAGAGAAGGTATTTAATCCACTTGCGCAGGTCAAATGAAAATGGCATTTCTTCCTCTTCCTTAGCTGTACTTTTGCGGGTGAAGCAATCTCAAACCGTTCATTCTTTTGCCAACTCCTTAACCATCTGGTATGACACGACCTGAATCTTTTACCTAGTTTTTTCTTTCTCCTCGTCTTCCTCCCTTTGATTTTATTTTCTTACTGAAACAATTGGCCCTATTTATTCCTAATTCAACCATCACGTATATTTTTTATCACTGTAAGTGCGTTTTCACATTATCCGATGCGATATCGGATGCAGGACCGATATCCCATACATTTAAGCCGCCATCTTGGATTTTTTCCTTTGACCTTCCGACATTCGATATCGGATCGGATAATCTGAAAACGCACTAATTCGTTATTATTTTTTTCAGTTGAATTTGTTTATTAGTTTTATTACAAACAACTGATTGAACAGTTATCTTTTATATTAAGTACATGAATTTAAATACGCGAATCAGCATCCAATGCTGTTACGGAATGAGAATGACCAAAGCGCGAATAACCTTCATATTGACTTGGCGATCGCACTTCCCTGTTTACAGATGTCGTTACTGAAACAAAAGGCATACAGGTCATTAATCATTGGAATTACGAGTGTTATGCTATAAAATGAGTGAATGAGCAGTTCCCGAATACTTTGTACATAGCCATGTCAGCAAATTATAATAAAATTGATCCTATTTTGTTACCAACATTTAGTAATATAAGTCGACTTTCGTAAGATATATACAGGATAATTGTTATAATTAAGAAAATATAGATACTAGACAACCTTAATGACGAAATAAAACTTACTAAAATTGAGATTTTCAAAAAAATCTTGGTAACAAAATAGGAATAATAAAAACAAATTTAACTTTTTCCTTAATTTTTGTACAAACTTTTCGAGAACTGCGGAAATACGACTGACCCTCGAAATATCAAGTTAACTTCGCTAAGTTAAGGCATGGGTATACTATACATGTAATTAGGTAGATACCTAAGGTAACGGACCCAATCATGGACAGTTTAAGAAAAAATTTCGCCTGTTTTTGATATTTCACTCATAAATGTAAAAATTCTACCGCTAAGCGTGTTAAATCTTGAATGTCCAATCTTTCTTTTACATTTCAATCGTATTGCAGAATGGATACCCCTATTAGTTTCTTCATACTTAACAAATTAAAACTAGGTGTTTTTTCTCCAATTATGGACGGCAGTTCTCCAGTAATGGATCCCCCATTATGGACAGTGAAATAAGTTTAAAATTTTACTTTTAAAGCCAACTGATACTCAATGAGTCAATTTTATATACCATAAATACAATTAGTTTGAGTTATTGTAACATAGGATTGTTTCTTGTAAATTTTGGTTTTGTAAATTGTTCCTTGTCCATCATAGGAGGTAGGCAGTTTTTCGGTTCCAGTAATGGACACTCGCAAAATAACGCCATTTCTTTATATCTTTGGAGCAACAAACTAGTATGTTTTATACCTTATCTCATGCTTAATGCAGTAAGTAAAACGCATTCAAGTTTATCTCATATTATATGTATGTATAATCGGACTTCTCTGGAAAACTTGTAATTCAGCAATTCCCGAAAAGTTTGTACATTTGGATCACATCTCCGATTTGGATAAAAATTAGTAGGCTGATAGAGTCCATGATGCTGAGCAAGATCCACTAGGTTTCCCAAAATGTCCTAGGTTGCTTGTATGAAGCTTCCATTTTTAGTTACCTAAAATGTATAGAAATCTAGTAACAAAAAAAGGAAGGTTTCATACAAACTACATAGGACATTTTGGGAAACCTAGTGGATCTTGCTCAGCATCATGGACTCTATCAGCCTACCAATTTTTATCAAAATCGGAGACGTGATCCTGTACTTGGGTAAAACTCATGGTATTAGCAGATAAAACATACATTTTCAGTACAGATGGTGCTATTTTATCGCACTAGTGTGAGAAGTGGTTCATTATGTACCTAATTATGTCAAAACTTCAGAGGGTCATATTTACTCCGGTATCAATTACACGAGCGGTTAAACGACAACTATCGCCCTTGTAAAAGAAATAACTATTTCCGCGACATTTACGCTATCGAGTAATGTCTTTTAAAGCCTTAAACACCCAAGAGAGAGGCTCTGGTACCAGTTAATACATACATACATATATCATCAATAATAAAATTAATCATCTTTGTACATTTAGATAGTACATTAGCATTAGGCCGTTTTCACATTATCCGATCCGATATCGGGTGTCGGACTGACATCCTACACCCGATAAACGCTTCCGATAACGTCGGATGTCGGTCCGATAAAACGCATTGTTCCAAATCAATGAAGTATGATTTGTATCAAAAAATATTTTTAAAAAGTTTTATATTTAATAAATTATAAGCACTATATTTCAAATATTTTATTGTAAAATTAAAATAACGAGCATAAAAATACTCAAGTGTGTGCAGGTAAAATAAATAATTTTACATTTAACTATATCTACTAAAACATGAAAAAATTAGTATCCGCAATTCGGACCGATGAATTACAATCTTTTTTTTTTCAACAGAAATTCATCATTAACAGCTGTTTAATAGACGCCATTTTTGTCACGCACACTACTACAAACGTATACCTACATTATATACGCACACATACAAATATTATCGGCCGACAGCTGGCGGGGGGTCCGGCATACCAAAAATGTCGGAAGCGTCCTGCCGATATCGGCAGTTCGATGGTGCCTCGGACAAAAACTGTTGTAGGAAAGTGCCATCTGCATTAAATCCGCAATTTTTGCGTTTTATATCGTTTTTTAGTAATAATGATCTATCAAATACATAAATAAAGACCTGGAAGCGCATAAATCTTACATTTTACATCCTTCCTACATCCGATATCGGATCGGATAATGTGAAAACGGCCTTACACCGGCTGACTCTACTTGAAGCAAACAAGTTGTACTAAAATGTTTTCTGTACCTACGCAGTAAGCAGTAAATGAATAGGCTAGTTTCCTACTACTGTCAAATTAGCTTCTTTTTAAGACCTGTCAAAACGATTTGTTAATAACTTGAATGCGTTTTACTTACTGCATTAAGCATGAGATAAGGTATAAAACATACTAGTTTGTTGTTCCAAAGATATAAAGAAATGGCGTTATTTTGAGAGTGTCCATTACTGGAACCAAAAAACTGCCTACCTCCTATGATGGACAAGGAACAATTTACAAAACCAAAATTTACAAGAAACAATCCTATGTTAAAATAACTCAAACTAATTGTATTTATGGTGTATAAAATTGACTCATTGAATATCAGATGACTTTAAAAGTAAAATTTTAAACTTATTTCACTGTCCATAATGGGAGATCCATTACTGGAGAGCTGCCGTCCATAATTGGAGAAAAAACACCTAGTTTTAATTTGTTAAGTATGAAGAAACTAATAGTATCCATTCTGCAATACGCTTGAAATGTAAAAGAAGGATAGAGGACATTCAAGATTGAACACGCTTAGCGGTAGAATTTTTACATTTATGAGTGAAATATCAAAAACAGGCGAAAAATTTTCTTAAACTGTCCATGATTGGGTCTGTTACCTTACTTAAATAGAAATTATGTTAAAACCAAAGACATATGTAACTCCGTATAGACGGACTGTGATTACACATTTTACTTTGACAGTAACTCTCTATAAAACTCGATCCTCTTTGGTTAAAACATAACTACTGTCCATATTTTTCTTCTAATTATGTGGTGCTTTATTTCCTGCATTGCATAAAATATTTTATTATAAGTATAGGAAACTAGCCTATTCTAGGTTTGACAGCACAATCTAGCTGAAAAGACGTAACCTGACAATGGGGTGCGAAAACTACTAATAGTATATCGACTGCGGTTAATAACCGAAACTGTATTTATTTCTCAAAATTTGGAAATTTTTCAAAAATAGTAAAGCGCTACAATGACTCCGCATAGACCTAACGTCCAACCTCTTGTAAATTGATAGTCCGGTTGTCACATTGTGGCGCTTTTAAAAAAATTTTTGAGTAAATACGTAGACGTATACTGAATTAAAATACGTTATTGTTATTGAAACACGATTCCACGAAAAACCGTTAATATTATTTGTTCATCTGAAAAAAAAACCATATTTAGAAAAACCAAGGTGCTCGGTTTTTTTTATATTTTTCCATAATTCTGAAAAAAAAACAATTTAAAATGGACTGTATTGAGCCTTCGCGACATGCCTAGAAAACGCAAAACTGACGAATCATTTCAAACCACACAAAGCCTTTTTTACCTAACTTGCGAAACAATGAACAAACGAATAAACCTCGCTCTCCACATTGTGCTAATAGTATATCGACCTGTCGATGCTAATTTATACTCATTTTACTGAACCTATAATTTTATGTAAGTTAGATCGAGCATGGAGATTGGAGAAGTAAGACCATTTTAGGAGCGAACTAATCGTAAGGGAAGGGCAGGGAGGGGAGTAAGAAAAGTTTGTCTACCCCTGCTGTAGAGTATCTATACATAAAGAAAAGACTGGCTTTTCTATTTAACCTATATACCATATCGTCACTACTTTTAAAAAATCTCGTATCTCACGCTGTTTCTTAAAGTTAAAAATCAGTAAGTCTATCTATATGCATTCCATACATACTTACTACAATTTTCTTTTCATTGACAGACGAAGATACAAGTTTTTAGGGTTCCGTACCAAAAAGGTACAACAGGAACCCTTATGGTGCGACTCTGTCCGTCTGGCTGTCCGTCTGTCACATTCCTAAATATCTAGAGAACTACTAATGCTATCAACTTGAAATTTGGAATAGTTGTGAACATTGTGAACCTCTACAAAATACAAATAGAAGGTATATTTTTTTTTTAATTTATTAATTTTAATTGTAGAAAATGACCAAAATGAAAGGGGGGCCAACTGTAAATTTCAAGTTACTAGGTCAAGTGGGGTATCGTTAGAAAGAGCTCAAATTGAACGTAAATAAACTATTTTTTATAATTTTTTTGTTGTGGAAAAAAAAATAATTTTGAAGGAAAATGTTAAAAAAAATACCGTCCCCGTCCCCCCCTTATCTCCGAAGTTTACCAACGAAAAATTATGAAAATTTTAGGAAACATTGGTTTTATGCTAAATATTACAGGAAAAATATAATCGTGTTTGTATCTTGAAAAAATTTTTTATAATTCACAATAAACTTTTCAGATTTTTACTTTTAATTTACCCACCTTTGCGGATGTATACCTATAGTACTTCAAATTAATACGAGATGTTACGTAAATCATCTTCTTTCCAATAAAGTAAAAATTGTTTAAATCGGTTAACATTATAAAGATTTAAAGAATAATCCCTGAAAAACCAACATACTATGGTCGCGCAAATTAGTTAGCGAATTCACCGAGAGATGGCCCTATACACAATAATGCTCATTAGTACCTATACTTTTGTCTTCTAGTCAAGTCGTTAGAGTTATGTGAAAACATGAGATTATTTTAACTGGGGAGTTTGAAAGTTTGTACGGAACCCTCGGTGGGCGAGTCCGACTCGCACTTGACCGGTTTTTTTTAAAAGTAGTGACGATATAGGTATGGAATGTCGTTGGAAAATACTTTTAAAAACAAAGGGTTCTCTGCAAACATTTCACTTCAAACTATTATTTTCGCAAGTAAAACTATGCAGGTACTAGGTATGTGTAATGAATGTTACGATTTTATGATACGGAAATAATTGAGAAGGTATTTGCAAACATTTCTTATGAAGTGGTCATTGATATTTTTTAGGTAAGTACGAGTAGGTGTAGGTTGTTGATCATAGATTTCATGAAGTGTCCATAAGGTTGTTCATTGGGGACGAAATAGTAATCAATGCAATTATTCAATACCGTTTGGATACGATTTCGTAGAAAACCGACTAAGTTCAGTGATTGGAAAATACATATTTATGAAGAGCTAAAAATGATATTTTGCAGCCAGTCCTTCGAGAAGGCCAAAGACGTTCAGCTCACCTTAATGGTGCCTACACCTATAGTTAAGTTTCGTTTAGTTTCGCTAGATTCGCCATATGAGTTAGTGCAAAGGCCCACTGTTTTGGATGATTAAATCCATTAGCAGCAAGCGAGTGACTCATAACATAACAGTCTCTACCATAGTGCTAAAAAGCAGCTGACGTTATACAGTCATCTCTGTCTTACACTTATGCTGTCATGCTAAAGTGGAGGTGAATATAGATTTGTAGGCTTCATAGGTGTTATGTAGGTACGTAGGTACTATGTTTTTCAAACTGGATATTACTGAAAAATTAGCAACATGTTTATAACTGTTTTCACGTCAAGATAAAGTAGGTGTTTGGCCTTCGAAAACGACTTTATCAGATTATTAATAATATAACCTTCTAGTATGTGTTATACGAATTAGTAATGGTTAATATTAATGGAACTTTCTTCATTGAGATAATTTCCATTTATTCAGCAGTAAAAATATAAAAAAAAGAACATCAGAAAAATAAACGAACGAGCAATGGAAGCAAAGTTCTTGCATTCGACTTTTTACGACTGGCTAGAGGCACATCTCCGATATTTTTAGGAGTGTGCCCGTTTAATCAAACTCATTTTAATCTCCCCTAAATTTGTTCTAATTTAAATGAAAGTTACCTATCTGATTGACATACACATAAGAGGTAGAGAGAGAGTGTAATTTATGTATGATAATATAAGACCTATGGGATAGCCTATTTTCCTATTTCATAAAACCGTCAATTATTTATTTGTACTCAGTATCTCGATGGCATGTGACCTGTGATTGAACATTGAACAAGCAAAAAGTACTTATCGGCATTGTGGCATTTGTGACGTTTTTTTTCATAAAGGAATAGGTACCTACCAAGTAACATATGTACATATACATTTTCTTGCGCGCCAGCGCCACATAATAAAAATGAAATGAAAAAAAAAGTCTTTCAAAACGTGCAGGTCCATATACATTGACAAGGATCTCCTAATAGGTATCACGTGGTGATTCAATGCTCTTTGGTGGTATTTATACTTTGTACTTTTGGCACTTGAAAAAAGTGTAAACAAACCGAAGCCGTCAAATTTGACAGATCCAGGGATAGAGAACCTTTTAAGGCCAGAAACCTTTTCCTGTAAAATTTAGCTTAAAACCAATATGTATTTCGTAAAAAGTAATAATTTTTCGTTGGTAAACTTCGGGAGATAAGGGGGGAATGGTATTTTATTTTTTACATTTTCCTTCATAATTCTTTTTAAACTTAAACTACAAAAAAATTATAAAAAATAGTTTTGATATGTACAATTTGAGCTCTTTCTAACGATATCACACTTGACCTAGTAACTTGTCATTTACGGTTTGCCGCCCTTCTATTTTGGCCATTGTCTATAATTAATATTAATATATTTTTAAAAATAATAGTTTCAACTTGTAGAGGTTTAAAATGTTCATAACTGTTCCAAATTTCAAATCGATAGCGTAAGTAGTTCTCGAGATATTTAGAAATGTGACAGACATACAGACAGACGGACAGAGCGTCGCCATAAGGGTTCCTTTTGTACCTTTTTGGTACGGAACTCTAAAAAACATAAATATAACAATCATCATCTAATACGGAGAAACGGAAGCTCGAAAACACAAATATCGAACTCGGAACTGATGATGATGATGATGATTGATAACAAGCAATGGCAAATGTCAGACAGATAAAATTAAAAATCGCGTAAGGTGTACTACCTTTATATTTTAGTAGAGTTAGTGCGTTTTCACATTATCCGATCCGATATCGGATGTAGGACCGATATCCCATACATTACAGGCGCCATCTTGGATTTTTCCATCGAAATCCTTCCGACATCCGATATCGGATCGGATATGTGAAACCGGAGTTACACCCAGATTAAAATGCAACCATGAGTTTTAAACGTCTGCAAAATTAGGTACTTTTTGGTTGATGATTCCCTGAAGAAAATAATAATATTCATTAAAATGTAATGACGATAGGTTTGTATTCATGAAGGTGTATACGTTTCGTCAAATTAAACGAAATTACATGTTAGTGGAATGAAATGGAAAATAGTAGTGAGCTCAATTATTTTTAAATAAAGAAAAAAAATTCAGGAACCAAACGTTACCTAATAAACAACCCTCAAATTTGACAGCTCAGGTTTGTTTACACTTTTTTAAAGTGCCAAAGGTACAAGGTATAGTAGAGGAGTTGTACGAGCATTTGTATGGGAGGGGTCATAAAAATTCCCACAGAACCAAAGTTTGTTTTTTTTAGTTCTTTGTGTCTGTCTTTTTGACATACTAAAAATATAGTAAAATATATTTGTGCAAAATGCGTTTTTTCGACCGCCAGAACTTGTATGAAAAAGCACTATGAAAAAAAAATCCTAAAATTTATAAATTAGTCTAGAGCCAATTTGGCCACAAGTCGTCTCCTTCACGATTTTCGTCGACATCTCTTCTAAATACCTAAAACAGGTATGGATATGTTCCTCGTTCTCTCCAGATTACGAATTGACCTGTTTTAGTTTAAGGAGGGGGGGACGGGTCGAGAAAAAGGGGGGGAAAGATGGCGACCGACCATCATAGATATTTATTCACATCTCGAGTCCTATGGCACCAATCTGTTCGTGCGAGATGTCATTTGAAAGCTTATTAAACCTACTTTAATTGTTTTCAAATAACTATGCTCATAAAAGTAACCGTTCAGGAAATATTTGAAAATATGTGTTTTTTTATCGCGCATGAATTGAACAAGTACTAGTAAAAAATGCGTCTAACTCAATAAACAATAACTTTACCGCAATTGATGTTATTATAAAATTTTCGCGTCTATTCATGCTCTTTCTAAAAATATAAGTTTCATTGGTATATGATAATATATAACCATGTAATTAAGAATTTTGTTTGGCAGGGGTTATCCTCCAAGTCGCATAAACGGGCGCTGACCGTAGTAAAGTATTCAATATTTTTGAGGTCTTATTTTACGGATCCATATGTGAGAGGTATCGTTTGAAAGATAATTAAACCTACTATAATTGTTTACACATAACTATAGTATTAAAGGTAGCTGTTTACATAATATTTGAAAATTTGTGTTTTTTATCGAGCATGAATCGCACAAGTACTGGTAAAAAATGCTTCTAAGTCAATAAACAATAACGTTACCGCAATTGATGTTATTATAAAATTTACGCGACTATTCATGAGCTTTCTAAAAATATAAGTTTTATTGGTAAGTGATAATATAACCATTAAATTACGAATTTTGTTTCGTAGTGGTCACTCCGCCGGTCGCATAAAAATGAGCGCTGACCGTAGTAAAGTATTCAATATTTTTAAGTTCTTATTTTACGGATCCATATGTAAGAAGTATCATTTGAAAGCAAATTAAACCTACTATAATTATTTTTGAATAACTATAGTTATAAAGGTAGCTGTTTACAAAATATTTGAAAACATGAGTTTTTTTTCGAGCACGAGTTGCACATATACAGATAAAAAATGCTTCTAACTTAATAAACCATAACTTTACCGCAATTAATGTTCATATAAAATTTACGCGAAATTTCATGCGCTTTCTAAAAATATAAGTTTTATTGGTGTATGATAATATATGACCAAGTAATTACGAATTTGGTTTAGCAGGGGTCACTGCGCCCTGTCACGATATTGAGTGCTGACTGACCGTCGCCAAATTTTCTACGTTACTCAGATCCTATTTTACTGATAAATTTGCGAGAGGTATCATTTGAAAGCATATTATGCGTACTATCTTTATTTCTAATATTTCAAGTCGAAACTGTAGAAGTTTACAAAATATTTGATTAGTAATATGTGTATTTTACTGTGCATGAATAGCATTGGCATTGATAAGACACGCCTCTAGCTTAATAAATTATAGTTTTCCGCAATTGAAATAATAACAAAATAAACGGAAAATGTATGACTTACACAAAAAATAAATTTGGTTTGTATTGCATAAACAATTAATTTGAATTTGTTCAGCTCACCTACTGCGCACCATCATAGAAATGGATGTCCACCGTCGTTGCCTTTTTTCATGATTTTACAGATTTTATTTCACTAATCGTATATTCATAATAAATATAATCTATCACGTATCGAATTTACTTATATACTTAATTGATCAGTAAAATAAAATCTGTAAACTGATGAAAAAATTAAGGCAACGGCGGAGGACATCCGTTTATATGACGTTGACCGTGCGCAGTGGGTATGGTGGACAAATTAACATTAATTGTTTAAGCAAAACTAACAAAACTCATTTTTTGTAAAGGCCATACATTTTGCGGTTCATTTCGTTATTATATCAATTGCGGAAAAATATAATTTATTGAGCTAGAAGCATGTTTCACTCATATCAGTGCGAATGCTATTCATATACAGTAAAAATACACATATTGTCAAATATTTTGTAAACTTCTACAATTACGACTAAAATTATTAAAAAGTAACGATAGTACGCATAATATGCTTTCAAATCATACCTCTCACAAATTAATCGCTAAAATAGGATCTGAGAAATACATAAAATTAGGCGACGGTTAGCACCTATTTACGTCACGGGGTGCAGTGACACCTGCTAAACCAAATTCGTAATTACTTGGTTGTATAATATCATACATCAATAAAACTTATATTTTTAGAAAGCATATGAAATGTCCTGTAAATCTTATCATAACATTATTTGCGGTAAAGTTATTGTTTATTGGTCATGCACCAAGATACAATCTTAAAAATTATGAAAACGGCAAAGAAAATGGTCATCCATGTATATGACGGTGCGCAGTGAGTATGATGGATAAATTAACATTAATTGTTTATGAAATACTGACAAAACTTATTATTTGCAAAAGGTCATACATTTCGCCGTTTATTTTGTTATTATATCAATTGCGGAAAAAATATAATTCATTGAGCTAGAAGCATGTTTTACTCACATCGGTCCCAATGCATATTTTCAAATATTTTGTTAGCTACTACAGTTACAACTAAAATTATTGAGAACTAATGATAGTACGCATAATATTCTTTCAAAAGATTCCTGTTAAATAAAATAGGATCTGAAAAATATAGAAAATTTGGCGACGGTCAGCATCCATACGTGGCCGGGCGCTGTGGCCCCTACTTAACCATATTTGTAATTACTTGGTTATATAATATTATATACCAATAAAACTTATGTTATTAGAAAGCGCACGAAATTCCGCGTAAATCTTATACTAACATCAATTCCGGAAAAGTTGTTGTTTATTGATTAAGAAGCATTTTTTACCAGTAGGTACTTGTGCGACTCATGGTCTATAGAACACATATTTTCAAATATTTTCTAAACAGCTACCTTTATGATATAGTTATTTATAAAAAAATATAGTAGATTTAATTAGCTTTGAAACGATACCTCTCGCATATGGATCCGTAAAATAGGACCTCAAAAATATTGAATACTTTACTACGGTCAGCGCCCATTTCTGCGACCTGGCAGAGTGACTCCTGCTAAACCAAATTCGTAATTACATGGTTATATATTAGCATATACCAATGAAACTTATATTTTTAGAAAGAGCATGAATAGACGCGAAAATTTTATAATAACATCAATTGCGGTAAAGTTATTGTTTATTGAGTTAGACGCATTTTTTTCTACTACTTGTGCAATTCATGCGCGATAAAAAAACACATATTTTCAAATATTTCGTAAACGGTTACTTTTATGAGTATAGTTATTTAAAAACAATTAAAGTAGGTTTAATAAGCTTTCAAACGACACCTTGCACGAACAGATTGGTGCCATAGGACTCGAGATGTGAATAAATATCTATGATGGTCGGCCGCCATCTTTCTCCCCCCTTTTTCTCAACCCGTCCCCCCTCCTTAAACTAAAACAGGTCAATTCGTAATCTGGAGATAACGAGGAACACATCCATACCTGTTTTAGGTATTTAGAAGAGATGTCGACGACTTTTTGTAAAAGAGGTCGTTTGGTCCCTGACTAAATCATCTCTGGTATCAACTTATGGGGAATTAGGCGCCAACAAAATTTGTAGCATGTTTAGTAAAAATATAACAATTTTCCACTATTTCGATAAAATAAAAACTTTGATGAAGGGAAGTGATTGAAACATAAATTTCAGCAATGTAATTTTTTTCATAGGTACCACACCATGGTAAATACGGGTACGATCCGCCTGGTCATAAGCAGTCACGGTAGCCTATGACGCCTGCCACTCTAGAGCCTCCACATGCGCGTTGCTGGCCCTTTAGGGTACCTTTCCACCAGAGATGCGCTATGTGGATGTTTGATATCCACCACTCATGTTCATTGTTCCACAAAGCATAGCGCTAATGGGAACGGGTTCGACTAAGCTGATTGTGGATATCTGACGCATTCATAACACATCTCTGGTGGAAAGGCACCCTTAACAGTCCTCAGCTAGCTCGCAGGATAAGGAGCGTCCGCGGGAGAAAAATCCTCCTTTAATTAATTTTATTGTTTGTATTCGTTAGTATTTTACTGATGTGAGTTAGGTATACTCAACTACAGAATAACACCGATTTGATATAAAAAATTACTCACATAATTCTAAAGACTGGGCTAGGCTAGAAGTATAGGTTCTCTAATGAGCATAATTGTGTTTAGCGCCACCTCTCGACGAATTCGCGAACTAATTAGCACAGCTTGCGTGAGGTCTTTTATAATGTTAACCAAAGTAGGTGTTTTATGTAAAATTTCGTAGCTATAAATTTCAACACCCTTATTCATAAACGTACACTAAAGTATCCAGCCGATAAAGTTCGTTTTCCCCTCACTAGTTCGGAAACACATGTTTTGTCCTTTAATACCAGCGGGTAAAAACGCATTTTATCCACTAGTGAGTAAAGTAATTTGACCTTGAATAAAGTCAAATTAACTGCATTAAAATTGATAAAAGTAGGTGAATCTAGTAATAAAGATGATTTACCACCTGTGGAACTACTGGAAGTAGTGATAAACGCATTTTTTGCGTTGTAGTTTCCTCGCTATAGTGAGGGGAAAAGTTTTGTGTTACACTCGGGTGCAAATGTATTTTACTTCTCGTGTATTAAAAACACTCGCAAGTTCAGGATTCTATTCTCGAACCACTCGCTTCGCTCGTGGTTCAACTATAGAATCCTTTCACTTGCTCGTTTTTCAATTCCACACTCGGCGTTAAAATACAACTTTGCCCCCTTGTATAACAAATAACTATTGTCCCTTTCTATCACACCAATACGTCGGAAAGGGACAAACGAAATTTATCGGCTTGATAACTTTAGTGTACGTTTATGAATAACGGGTAAGTAAGTATGGTAAACATCAGAAAGGGTGAGTAAAACAATCTGAAAGGTTCTAAGTTTTACTTAAAGGTTTTTTTAATCTAATCCAAATTTGGTTATGGTAGCTGAAAAAGTATACAGAATAGTATAACGCAAGTTTCTAGCGGGAAATTACTAAATAAATATTATTTAGTAAATACATTATCTATTGTTGTATTTAGGATTTACCGAACCAACGTCGGTGTAAGTCCAAAGAGAACAATATTTATTAACATTTCGCTATTACCAATTGGCAGCTGGGATTTTTCAAGAGATTTTGGCGAACTTCGGTCTTTTACAGTAACATAATAAACTTACCCAAAAAATTAATAGTTGATAACTGATGCAACTAGCTACAGTAAAATTATTTTTTATCATGATTAACGGATTATCGATTAACTTTAACTTCTGTTAAATTTGTTGAAATGTATCGCTTTAACGATTAACGAAGTTAACTTTTATAGTAACGGATTAGCGATTATCGAAGTTAACTATTTGATTAACGGTGCCCAGCTATGAGTATAATTAATACACTTAATTGTAAAAATGTAATGTATACGGATTAATGAATTTAATATAGATAAGTAATTATTGATATATGGCAAAACGAAGGAAATTGTTTACACCTCCGCAAATAAGTATCTAATGATAATTTTTAATTTACCATGTTACTTCACGTACTAAATAAGTACCTAGTTATTTTAAAAACCCTAAAAATGTCTATTGAGTTTCTGCCACAGACCACCATGTGGTTTCTGCATATATTGCAGAGACATTGCAGAGAGCGCACGCGGACACCGGCGCGGCGCCAGTGGACGCGTCTGTGTGCGTGAGCTAGGTATGCATACAACTACAACTGCTGTAGGCACCGCCCCCCTCAGTAGATCGATGCGATAACATCGATTTAAACTTCCCTAGCCTCGTGGCGCCCACCATACAAAATTTTTGCTAGGGAATTTTGATTCTTATTGTACTTGAGATTGAATTCAATTTCAGTTATTCGAAACATTTTAGAAACAAAAGAAATTATATTTTATTTGTTTACATGAGAGTTAAAATTCCATTGAAACCATTATGTACTTTAGAAAGTACATTCGGCGCCACGTGGCTAGAGTAGATATCTACACTGTCACCTACAGTCCGATCGCTTAGTTGCAAATGTGTGCGTCTAGTTGACAAACGAAAACTTCGCAATGTAGTAAAAACTACTTTCATTTTTTTACAAAAACAACGTTATTTCTTAGTACTTAAAGTTCAATTTCAAATGCAAGCAATTGGCGTGCACACTTACGCCGTGTCTTGCGTGGGCGACGGTCGCGCGACCGTCGCCGTCACGTCTCATCGCATCGTCTACTTCCATATCGATAAGGTTTGATTTCGTATGCGTCGCATCGCCGTCGCGCGACCGTCGCCCACGCAAGCCATCGGCTTATCAGTCGCGGTCGTCAGACGCGTCCCATAATTTGTTTCAAGCTTTATACACAAGTTTTCCTTTCAATAGCAATAGCTAACGTAACGCTTGGCTTGAGTAATAAAAACTGTATAGTTAAATTAATAAAATATGTATAAGTAGGATATTGAAATCTTCTTTCTTCGTTGAGCCATCACAGCTAACTTTAACTTACAAACGGTCTTAAGCACCTGCACTTCTGAAGGCGCTTAAGTCATTTATGCTAATAAAAAAAAACCACAACGTTCTATGAACATTGGTCAAGTGCGAGTCGGTTTTCGACTTTTCCATACAAAGAACTCATGAGCGCCTAAACGACTATAATGGCAAAGTTAACGTTTCGCACTTTCAAGACTTTACGTATATATCTCGGAAACGATAAGAGATAGAGCAAAATGGACTTCAGATTTGGGCCTTCGGTGGCACAAATTCTATGTTTTCGTCAACAGACACCTTTTTTGGACCGATTTGAATAAAATTTTGCTCAGTCAATTTATAAACGGTCTTAAGCGCCTCCTTTTTAGTAGGAACTTAAGTCATTTTGTACAAATGAAAAAAAAATTGAACAAGTTCTAAAAAGAAAAAGACAGAAATGAATTTCTTTATACCTGTCCAACTCGCTTAGACAATTTTAAGACGTTTAGTAACTACTTGCAGCGGCAGTGAGTGAAATTCGTAATCTGAGTTTTTTCTCTTAAGTCCGACTTACGCTTGACTGTAGATTTCTAATAGGTTTTCCTGTAATCTACAGGGAGAGGGCTATCTCGTGTATTTTTTTGAAAATTTTACGCTAAGTAGTTTCGGAGATAAGGGGGGGAATGGTAATTTTTTGCTTATTTTCTTAAATTACTTCTAAATTACCAAAACAAAAAATATAAAAAAAAAATATTTCAGATGCTGATAAAATGCTCTTTCATTTGATATGTAACACAATATAGTTTTAATAACTTTGATTTTTAATTTTCAATTTTACCCCCCCAAAAGTGACCCCTGTGATTAAATTTCATTTAATTAAATTACATGTCCGTCTTTGGGCCACAGGTTTACATACGTGTGCCAAATTTCAAGTAAATCGGTGCAGTAGTTTCGGAGAAATCGGCTGTGACAGAGGGACAGACAGACACGCGAGTGATCCTATAAGGGTTCCGTTTTTCCTCTTTGAGGTACGGAACCCTAAAAAAGGTACAGCGGGCTAAATCTCGACTGGGGGACAATTGTAACTAATCCATTTTTTCCATTATTACACTATGCAGTAGAGTTCTACATGTATCCACTGAACACGCCTACCATATACGAGGTGCGGTCCAAAAGTGTCCAGTCTAACAAAGAAAGGGCTTACATGTCTTTACAATTTTATTTCTATTTTTTGAACTGTGTGGCTTGTGTATATGTATTGTGATTTTACTGTATGTGTTGTATTTGCCTGTTTGTTTCCCAAAGGGTTAAATAATAAATAAATAAAGTAATAAAATTATATATAGTCTTCCTCTGTTCCAATGCACTTTTCAAATCACTTTATAAGCTTCTCTATCACCTAATAAAATAATAAAGATTTTTGTCCTCAAAATCTGCCTAAATCGCACGGGTCACTTCGTCAACCGAAGATTTGTTTTTCTACTTCAGACACTTCAGTTCAGTCTACCTTAAGTTTTTAAAACAAATAATAGTCACTTGGAGTCACGTCTCGAACAAGGAGGGTGCCGAATTTTTTTAACCGCCGCCTCAAATCTCAAAGGAAGGGGTTCTCAATTCGTCTGTATTTTTTTTATGTCTGTTCCTCGATATCTCCGTCGTTACTGGACCGATTTTGAAAAATATTTTTTTGATTGAATGTATATACATACAGATTGGTCCCATTTTTCTCAGAACCCAGTTCTGATGATGGGATCCTGGAGAAATCGAGGGAACTCCTCGAATCTGAAAGGCATACATATGGTGATTTTTGTGTTTTTAAAGGAACAGCATGCATTTAGGTACGGAACAGTGACATTTGGTGCAGTGGAACTGCTGATGATGGCCAGAACGGAACTCTTCAAATCTGAACGGCACGCTTATAGTGACTTTGGTATTTTTATAAGAACAGCATGCACTTACGTCCGGAACAGTGACATTTGGTGCAGTGGAACTGCTGATGATGGTCAGAACCGAACTCCTCAAATCTGAACGGCACGCTTATAGTGACTTTGGTATTTTTATAAGAACAGCATGCACTTTCGTCCAGAACAGTGACATTTGGTGCAGTGGAACTGCTGATGATGGTCAGAACGGAACTCCTCAAATCTGAACGGCACGCTTATAGTGACTTTGGTATTTTTATAAGAACAGCATGCACTTTCGTCCAGAACAGTGACATTTGGTGCAGTGGAACTGCTGATGATGGTCAGAACGGAACTCCTCAAATCTGAACGGCACGCTTATAGTGACTTTGATATTTTTATAAGAACAGCATGCACTTTCGTCCAGAACAGTGACATTTGGTGCAGTGGAACTGCTGATGATGGTCAGAACCAAACTCCTCAAATCTGAACGGCACACTTATAGTGACTTTGATATTTTTATAAGAACAGCATGCACTTACGTCCAGAACAGTGACATTTGGTACAGTGGAACTGCTGATGATGGTCAGAACCAAACTCCTCAAATCTGAACGGCACACTTATAGTGACTTTGGTATTTTTATAAGAACAGCATGCGCTTACGTCCAGAACAGTGACATATGGTGCAGTGGAACTGCTGATGATGATCAAAATCGAACTCCTCAAATCTGAACGGCACTGTCATAGTGACTTTGGTATTTTTATAAGAACAGCATGCATTTAAGTTCAGAACATGAGAACAGTGACATTTATTTAGTTATGTTTGTTAAGCATATTGAGTTTTCAAGTCAATTTTGTCAAGATTTGATTTCTTATAATCGGATTCATGAGGAATTGAGGAAACTCCTCAAACGTTAACGTTATATGTATATTCATATGTGTTGCCATCAAATAATTGGACGGTGTTATGGAATAGCGAACTAAGCGCCAAAATCCGAAAAAAAAGTTATGAATGCAGTTCGGATATAAATGTGATAATCTATAGTATTGACTATTTCTTTGTTGAAAAATCATGCTTACAGCCTTATTTTAAGGGGTAGAATCAAGCGACACGTTAAAATTTGTATGGTCCTGTGTACTAAGTCGTTACGTAAAAACGAATTGAACGCCAAATTTACTTTTACAAATTATAATAAGCGTATATTCTAAATCGCAAAATCGAGTTAAACGCCATAAAAATGTTATTAATTCGTTTTGGTTTAAAGTTTTGATGATTTATAAACGCAATATCGATTTAACCGCCCTAATAGTGTCGTTTAATTCGTTGTTACATATTTGAAATTGCAGGATATTTCGCTTAATGAGAACTAAGTATCAAGAGGTTTTGTTATATCATAATATCTTATGTGTGTAATCCTGGCTAGTACTAATGAATTATTATTAGTTACGATGCCAATTTTGCCATATATGCTGATTTTTTTGACATTTATTAAAAAAAGTTGATTGGAGAACAAAACTAAATTGTTAGACGGATTAGTCCTAATCATTGTGGAGGAAAACATTGTTGTTGATTTATTTACAATAGCACTATTTACTCAAATATATGAAATTTTATTTTATTCCAGTATTCACTTTACCTCTAACAATTTGCATTAAAGAATCAAGCGACAAAATATGTCTCATAGTACGCTACGACGAAATAAATTAACCTCATCCCAGTATTAGTTCAATAAAGAATCAAGCGGAAAAACGTTAATAACTTCGAAACTTGAATAGGTATGGTGTTATTTTTTTTATCTATTTAAATTATGAACACTTTTATAGGTTCAATGTCAAAATTAACTTTTTTACTTTATAAATGAACTAACAACAACTAATTCAAATTTCAAATCTTTCTAGCTCATTTTCTCGATTTCAACTAACTGTCGCTTGATCGCTTATTCCATAACACTGTCCAATTAAAGCATTAAAAGCAGTTTTAAAAAATACCTACACATTTCTACATAATCCAACATTCGCAAGTAGATTTCACCAGAAACCCAAAGGCGGCGGTTTTTTTTTTCTTAAAAATTATTATAGAGTATTATCATCTTACGTAACCATAGTTTCATCTACAGTAGTAATTGCATTCATAAAACTCGCTACGCGGTGTCTATGCTGGTCTGAAGTTTCATGAACTCACGGTATTTGACTCATCTCGCTGTAAGCATGATAAAAGTTTGGGCATTAACTTAGCACTAAAAAACCGTAAAAAAAAACAGAGCCAACAGAGATCTAAAGAAACAATACTCCAAAAAAGTGGAATAAATGACGAACACAATGATATCCATACTTTTTTAAAAATCTTCCTCCATATTTGTTGGGCCGGAGACTTTTGGACCGCAATTCGTATAACCGGTGGACTCTCTATTTTATTTAATAATGCAAACATTGTAAAACCACAGAATATATAATAGTACAAGTATAGAAGGCCCACTGCTTTGATGTTTCCGAAATGCCGCCTTTTTAAATACCTACAACATTCTTACAAAGAAACGAGCCGCACGTGCGCGGCGTCCGGTGATAGGGTTACCAATGGATCCAAACGAATTAATACTCACATTATTATATTCAAGTCTTGAGTACTTTCTAGGTATATACGCTGTATTTATATATTTTTGTTCAAGGTTCCAACATCACAAGCCTTATTGAACTTTTCCGTGGGACTTAATCAGTAGTAGTATCTTTTGGTATTTATTTTATTCAATATGTCTATTTAAGTAAGTATTATTAGCCATTCCACCCGCGGACATCGCTTAAAAAACCTCGCGACGTAAAGTAACAATAAAAAGTGCGAACGTGCATTCCGTGAGAATGTGCGCCACCCCTGAGTAGGCCGCGAACTCGCGGCCGCCAGGATATACTTGTAGCGCGGCGATAGGATCGCGGAGTGAGCCGCCCCTGGTAAAACAGGAAAAAAATGGACCAGTTACATTTGCCCCCCAGTCGAGTTTTACCCCGCTGTACCTTAAAAAATAAATGAGTTTCTTTCTAGTTTCCGGGATTGAGGAAAGAGTCATCATAACTTGACTCGGATCGCGAGTTAGTATATTCGCTTCCTTGGACTTTAGTCTATAGCACACCTCGGACACTGGCGGTTAAATATATGAAAGAGGCGCGTTCCTAGCACACAGTCTAAGCTCGTGTAGGTGAACGCGTACTATGCTTGTATGAGTGAAATATGACAGGTCGACTGTTCGCGTTTTTGACAGGTGGTAACTCTGAGGTAACCGAGAGGGGGTGGGCGGCACTTTCAGCGGGGAGCGGAAGTGGCCATACTGTACGATAGTACTCTTTATTATACTGTGTCTATAGGGTCAATAATTACGTACTTGAAAGTCGCTAATTATGCCAAGGCAATTGAGATGATGAATGTCAATGTCTCTATGATATATTTCAATCAACTATGCCATGAAT
This sequence comes from Leguminivora glycinivorella, assembly GCF_023078275.1. Lineage (NCBI taxonomy): Eukaryota > Metazoa > Arthropoda > Insecta > Lepidoptera > Tortricidae > Leguminivora > Leguminivora glycinivorella. The sequence goes on from NC_062998.1 coordinate 32,771,390, forward strand.
ATCACAAGTAATAAGTGCATTTCGTGGGCCGCTGGCGTGATTTTCCTATGTCACACCGTTTTATCAGGCGTTATCATTATGTCAATATTATTTTAGAACTTGCCATCATAAGTGGGTGTGTCATCACGCATAAAATGACTAATTGCAGTTAGGCAGGTAAAATACGCAACCAAAGTGTGTAGTTCTTACAAAAAACACGAAGTAATAAAAAATAACTTTAAAAAGAACTAAGAAGGTAAAACTCGACTATGATCGCCACTGTAGCTAACTAGCAAAAAGCCGAGCATTGTGAGGGCCCGCGAAGTTTTTCTACGTGGTAATACTTTTTTTACAACTGGATTTCGGTAAATCTACTTATCTTATACTTTTAAACGAGCAATTCTTGTATATTTATTTATTAATATATACCGACGATCTCGGAAACCGCTCTAACGATTTCGCTGAAATTTGTTATGTGGGGGTTTTCGGGGGTGAAAAATTGATCCAGCGTAACCTTAGATCCCGGAAAACGCGAATTTTCGAGTTTTCATGAGTTTTTCTTTCGCGTTAGTAAACGTAAAATATGGTCGTTAATTTCGCCGCGCGCGCATCGATTCCGCTTAGCTCAGTCGTACGAGGTCGGTCTAATGTACGCAGATAGATCGTAGGTGTCAGGGTTTCGAATCCCGGCCAAAAATTAAGTTTTTGTTTTTGTATTTATAAGAGTTTTTTTTTATATAAAGACGTGATATATTAAAATAGAACCGAGCGAAGCTCGGTCGCCCAGATATTAAGTAATTAAATCTCACCTCTGCACGGATGCGTAGTGCGTAAAGTACCATACAAATAGTTAATACGGCTATGACTGTCACGGATCTTTTTTTCTCGGATTCGGATCGGACGTAGTGTGTAATCGCTCTTAGGTGCTCTTAGCCTGCCAGACTGTTTGACAATGTGGGTGAGAGTGAAGTCGCGAGATTTAAGTACGATCTCGAGGGTAGATGTTGAAACGTAGGTACCTAAATGGCGATTTGGCTATATGTATGTTCCTTAGGAGATACTCGTATATGTCTGTTCATAGCAGAGAGCTTTTTTGAGTTACGAAAGCGCGTCAGAATAAGATTTGATTCTAACCCGGGACCACCGTATTTATTTGGGTGGTTAAGTACTTTAGTATCGACTAAGCGATCGTTTTCAGTACAGATGTTGTTTTTTTTACGCACAAGTGCGAGAAGTGTGTTATTTCTTGTCAGGTCGAAACTTTGGAGGGCCATCTGTACTGAAAAACATCGTACGATACACGTGCAAAAAGGAAATTCGTAACTCGTGTCGATTTAGTTTTTTAACCGTCGCCTCATATCTCTCAAGAAGGACGGTTATCAAGTCGTCTGTATGTTTTTTATTTTTTATTTTTTTTAATGTTTGTTCCTCGATATCTCCGTCGTTACTGGACCGATTTTGAAATTTTTTTTTATTAAATGTATATGCGTACAGATTGGTACCATTTTTCTCAGAACCCAGTTCTGATGATGGGATCCTGGAGAAATCGAGGGAACACCTGTAACGGACCACACAGTCCTCGATTCAAATCAAAGGAGATATTTATTAAAACACCCTTACTTAGGTGTAATTATAGTAAACAATTTTAATAACTTATATTAGAAGTAAACGTCTAATAGTATGAAAAATAATAATTATTCCCGGAATTCAAACGTACATAATTTACAAAGATCAACATTTCTAAAACTGTTGCCAAAAGCGTTATTATCGAGGAAAGCAGTAAATCGGGATAAAAATATTAAAGTTAGCGTAATTTACAAAATCAAACATTCTTTAAACTATTGCCGTAAGCGTTGTTATCGAGGAAAGCGGTCAGCCTTGACGAAAATATTAAAGATGGCGTCCCTAACTATTGATTTATTGAGAGGAATAGGAGAAAGGAAAACTTTGGACGAAAGATGCGTAACGCATGCGCGGATAGGATATAAAAGGCAGAGCAAAATGGGAGAGAGGATCAGTATTAGTTGTACGGGCTTAGTAAGAGGAAGTCAGTTACTGTGATTTTGATAGAAGCATTTAATTAGAAATAATTAGAGTGAGAAGGAGTTTATATTGGTAAAGTATAGTGAAGGAGAGCAAGTAAGTGATAAAATTTAATTATTTAATTGTGTGTTAAAATTGATTATGGTACTTATTCATTTCATATAAACGGGATATTCATGAATGTTATATTTATGTGGTGATTATTTTAAGTTGTTCAAATTTCAATTTATTTTTGCATACAATTAACACTAACGGTTAATTTGGAATATTATTAATTAAAATTAGGATCTGAGTATTTCTAATATGACTACTACATGTAACAAAATAGATACATAAAATATTACACATATTTACTTTATGTACATACACATTCTATTAGCTAGAATCTCTTTGGGTGATTGTAACAAAATAGATACATAAAATATTACACATATTTACTTTATGTACATACACATTCTATTAGCTAGAATCTCTTTGGGTGATTAGAAGGATTTTCCCACTATTATCTCATCCTTAAGTAAGATAATTTTGCTATTTCAATGAAAGTAGGATTAATAACTTTATTTATTGTTCATAACATGTAAACTTTATTAGAGTTAAAGGATAACTTGTGGGAATTAATACTAATACTAAATACTAGGAAGGCATAGGACATCTATGGATGTTAGGTTCCTGACTCTATCTGGGGAAGTATTGAATCAAGTAAGATTTGTTCACAAAAGTGGAAATAGAGTTAATAATACTAACTTCGAGATTGGCAGACTTTGGAATCATCATTCCATTTTCATAATATGTTTAACGATAACGTTGTCTGGGGAATCAAACAATTCTAGCATTGACTAGTGTAACATGATGTCAAGCAATAGACCACCATACTTGGAACGTGGAATATTGCCCGCATATAGAATTTATACTTTGTGATCCTGGACAACTTTCGATGGCTAAGGCCGAACCAAACTATATATATATGGGATGGCGTGTGAGTCTAGGGATTTGTCATTCAAAAGGCTAGTTCAATGAAGTATTTGTCTTAGTATCAAAAGAAGGTCAATGAATAGGCCCAATAATGGATATCAAAATAGATATTCTGTTTCCCAGATAGACCAGGAATAGGTTTAGAGCAGCTTTCATCCTGACGGAAGAGAATTTCGTTGCAGAAACATCCCAAAACATATAAAATTATACTGGGATTAAAGGGTCCTTGACTAATTATTTGATATCTACTACTATGGTAGTACATTTTTAAGTAGTGCAAAGACACTTTACATCAGTTTACTTTTGTTCTAAGGAACCCATTTGTTCAATGTTTGATAAAACATGAATTGAACCGGCAACCTGATTTGTCCATATGCTCGAGCGAGGTCTTTATAATAGGCTATATTATATTATACACCTATTATTCCTATGTATAAGGGACTCGTGGGTCGGAAGCAATTAAACCCATTTTAAATAATGTCTCGTATATATTTTTAATATATTTACAGTATTTATATACCTTACACAATTTTACCTATCGCACACACTCTTATTTCATCACACTAAATTCTTCTACAAATGTCGTTCACTCTGCTTATTATATCTCAAGTGAATATATTACTGCCTTAGTTTTTGTCAACTTAAATTTAACCCTATTAGCAAGTTCCTAAAGGTATAAAGAATCTGGATTACTACGCACAACTACGGAGTCCTTCCACTTACTAGACGATCACAGTATTTGTTTTAATGGCCAATTTTTAATAGTGTATTGTTTTAATTAGGGCTAACAATTTGGACTTAAGTTAGATAGTGTTAGGTTAATAAAGAGGGTAATTAATTAAGGGGGTAGCGGGGTGTTACACACCTCAAATCTGAAAGGTATACATATGGTGATTTTTGTATTTTTAAAGGAACAGCATGAATTTACGTACGGAACAGTGACATTTGGTGCAGTGGAAGTGCTGATGACGGTCAGAACGGAACTCCTCAAATCTGAACGGCACGCATATAGTGACTTTGGTATTTTTATAAGAACAGCATGCACTTACGTCAAGAACAGCGACATTTGGTGCAGTGGAAGTGCTGATGATGGTCAGAACCGAACTCCTCAAATCTGAACGGCACGTTTATAGTGACTTTGGTGTTTTTATAAGAACAGCATGCACTTACGTCCAGAATAGTGACATTTGGTGCAGTGGAACTGTTGGTGATGGTCAGAACCGAAATACGTAATCCAACATTCGCAAGTAGCTTTCACCAGAACCCCAAAGGCGGCGGTTTTTTTTTTCTTAAAAAATATTTTTTAAGTTAAAATTTGTGGTTAGGTTATTTCTGTTAGTGGACAACATTACTTGTACCTTTGCCAAATTTCGGATCACTCGGGCGCCAGCAAACAAAAGCTTGTTGAAGACACAAACAGCCATTACATGTTTGTTGAATGTACAGTCACCGGCATAAATAAATGATGATTTCTATACCTTGTCACATTAAGTCTTGTTTGAAATGTCATACGAAATTGCCAAACGATTAAAAGCGTCAAAGTACAGAAATCATCACTTATTTATGCCGGTAATTGTACTCGTACTTTTCATATTAAAAAAGAAAACACTTTTTTACAATTTGTAGGTAGTCACATGTCGAGTCACAAACGCCAAGCTAACGCCGTGGCTTGCGTGGACGACAGTCGCGCGATGATCGCGCGACGGCGATGCGACGCATACTACATCAAACCTTATCGATATGGAAGTATGAGACGCGACGGCGACGGTCGCGCGACGGTCGCGCAACTGTCGCCCACGCAAGAAGGGTAAGGGTATTGAAGATGCAAAACTGAAGCTGTAAAAGGTGGTAAAGGGGTGATGTTGTTCCCTTTACCGAGCGCAGACTAATTGGGTTGAGGGTCAAAATAAGTCGACACTCTTATAAGATGGTGAGGGTTCAGGCCTGGCTTAACAGAACAACAACAACGATTCCAATTGGATTTATTTAGACAACACAAGAGTTACACGCAAGTTTACACAAATAGTCTTATACAATGTAGTCTAGTAACACTAAGTAACACGAATGCTGTGAGTGGTATATCTAGCACTGTACACTGTTGCTTTCACTGAACTTCACTTTGACTATGGACGCGACGGTAGCGGGTGTACCGAAAAGAGGTGACGTGACGAGACGTACTTCGAACCGGGCTCACGCCTTGCTAGTAGAAGACTCTCCGTGTGTGTGATCGGAATTGCGACCTTACGCCAAACGCAGGGGTTTACGCAATGTGTGATCGGAACGGGCTTTCTCCGTACTTAGCAAGGAGCTAGCTTAGGCCTAGAGTAAGGTCCTAGTTAGGAGCAGACTGGGATGTCAACTGATTTGGGATGTGTCCCGGCGGGCTTTTATACCACCCGACGGCGTGGGTGAAAGCGACGCTTCCTTCCTTCCTGCGGCGAGGCGTCACCCCGCGTGGAGGGGGTGTAACGGGATGCTGGACCCGCGCATCTGCAGTGGCCGGCCATCGCAATGTAGAAAAAATGGTGCGGTACCGTTGGAATCGGAAGGGCCGGCGGAACCTCCTACCTGCGTTACGCGTGGGAAACTTGGTCGTGCTACAAAGCTAAAAAATTAATAGCATCAAAGACAGTTACACTATAAAGACTTAAGCATCGGGTTTTTATACAATTTTTCATCACATTTGCTGTTTAAAGGTCTCATTGCGTCTACGTGTACTGAAGAATAATGTACTATTTTATTCCCAAAGGAGTAATGGATTTAGTTTTAAAAAATAATACAATCCGTACTATTACTTCAGGCAAAGGATGTTTCAACTTTCAATCAGCCAAGGATTTTTTGCACAACTAAAATTTGACAACTAAGTTACAAAAATAAATTATACGTTATGAAAAATGCATTTTATTTGTTTTACAATTATTTTAGTGTGTTTTGCATTTATTTCGTAAATGTTATTCAGACAAATCGTTATAATTACAATCTGACAGGAAATTATGACGGCTCGATTCGCGCTTCAATGCGTTGCCATAGCAAAGGGCAGTACAACAAAAACTTCAATTTGAAAATGAAAAAAATGTTTTGACGGACACGTAAACTAAGTTCAATTGTATGCGTCCTTCGACATTGCATTTAATTTTTATGCAGTATTTTAAAAGTTTTTTAGTGCTCAAAAAGCGTTTGTAATCTAAAACAATGGATTTATGAATCCGATGTAGGTAAAGATAGACTACTGGTAAGGTTTTGCCTTATGATTTTGTCCTGTGTTTTCCTCTCAAATGTGATGAAAAACATTGTGAGTAACTCGGGAGGTAAGGATTTTGAAAACTCGTGTCTATAACTTTGCGGCTGTCGCGAGTTATTAACACTCGTTGACAAAATCTCCCTTACCTCCCTTGTTGCACAATGTACTATTATGCAACCGGTGAAGAGAGGTCAAAACAGGTGACTGGAGAGTGTAACTTTGAGTGTAACAATTGTAGGCGAACCCGAAAGTTGTCATTAAATTGATATAAGTTTGGCCAAAGAGGATTGAGTATTATAGAGTAAAATAAAATGTGTGAAGTCAAAGTAAAATGTGTGATCACAGTGCATAGACTGCCATCTCACGACACAGGCTTAAAACTTCAGTTTAGACAATTTTGGCCCATATTCTTAGCTTGATATGTGTTAAAATGTCAAATATTGTTATTAGCGCCATCTAGCCGAGCGTTCCCCAAAGGTGTAACGCCGTCTTGGTCACCGTACCTTTTTCATTATGGTTTTGAGGTACGTTTTTTTTTAGACTTTATCCGTCTATACGGAGTTACATTATTATGTCTTTGGTTTGACAAATAAAATATTGGAAAGAAAAAAATAGCCATGAGTATTTGGCGGTAAAATGATATGATATCTTAAATTACAGTCCATCTGATATATTTAAAGGTGGAAAGTGGTTTTAGTCTTATTCTTTATTGCTTTAAATGTGTTTAAATTCAAGAAAAATCAACGAATCCGAAAAATCTTTGTTAAAAAAACAAATAATATATTATGTCCGCCTTACCTTAACTGGCATCCTTACCTTAACTGGCATTTACATTCTTGAACTGTGTTCATTTGTTTCGTAAATAAACATTACTTCAACTTTTGGTCAGCACGTCGTGAAAATTTACGGCCACAATATCAGTATAATATATTGCTCCCCAGGGTCAATAACACAACTTACTGCAAAAGTACATTTATCTCAGCCATCAAAGTTTTTAATCATTTGCCCAGTAGCATTAAAATGTTAAGTGGTCAACCATTTAAACGGCAGCTAAAGCACTGGCTACTAGATCATGCATTTTACAATTTAAATGAATATTTTTTATTTAAGACAGTGTAATTTTATTTTAGTAATGTATTATGTATTTATAATTTATAAAAAATTTAAGTGACTTGTATATAATGCGAAATTGTAAATGTGTAACATTGTATTGTATACCCGAAAAGGGTAGCCGTTGTTCATAATTATGTATCTTTTAACATCTTGTTTAACACGGTAAACAATAAACGATTCTTATTCTTATTCTTATTCTTATTCTTATTCTACAGAAGACCGCAGCCAAATAGCACTAGACCCTACTCATAGTGTTGTGTTCCTGCCGGTGAGTAAGGCTGCCAGAGCTCAACGAGGGTGCGGTGTGCTGGTGACGGGAGGACTTACGAAACTAACTTGTTCCGTCTATTGTCCTTTGAGTCGTCGGCAACCCGAGCCCTCCTTAGAACTTGTACACTCCTTTTTGCTGTGTAACTTAACACAGCAAAAGGGAATGTACAGGTTTCTAATGGGGTGGCAACGCGCATGTGACACTGTTTGAGTTGCAGGCGTCCATAGGTTACGGTGACCGCTTAACATCAGGCGGGCCGTATGCTTGTTTGCCATCGACGTAGTATAAAAAAAAATGTATTTAGTATACATTTGAACGAACCGCGCAATAGTAGGGACGTCAGTCGAGGCTACTTTATACTTTATCGATATTCTTATTCTCTAATCCAACCTTTTTTGGAACTGTCGATATGAATATAGGTATCACTGGTCTAAATGTGGTAACATGACGTACATGACCTGTCAATTTAGTTCGCTTAATTTTAGAAACCTCGGTAAAGTTTCGCTCTGTTCGCTCTAAGTAGGTAGGTATTAAGACGCTGATGTTATAAAAACACATCAAATGTATGGACATTAGCAGTTATTATGTCGCAACTCGTCTCGTCTCACACAGCACAAAATTAGATATTTTTGGTACATTTTAATATTATTTTTTGTCCTCTCACTTGTTGTTTTCTAGTTTGGCTACATTCCCGACGCGTTGTTTTAAAGAAATTCTATTTTTTCTTGAGTTGGTGTCTACAGTATATAGTCGCTGACTGGTTCTATTTCGGGCAAATATACATGAAGATATGAAAAAACAACAAATTAAACTGGCGCTTGTTACATAGCTTACAGTAGTTTATGCGACTGTGCATAATGAAGGGCAATACAACACAAGTGTGGGTTTATGAAACGAGCCTAAGACGAGTGTTGTAATGCCTAATTTATAATTATGTATAGTTGAACACACTACTTTATCTACCCAAATATCATGAGGGTTCTACTAGTATGATGGGTTCAGGGAGCATGGGGAAATGACAATGGCGGCGTTTCCAATATCTGACAAACTAACAAAGTCACTATTCTTGTGTCACTCGAGATCATAATGGCGTGCGATTTATAGTAAAAACACACTGAATTGGGGGTTTCGTATCGATATCTGTTTTAATCTCTATAGATATATATTAGAATAGCACACTCACTTGAATTTGACAGGTTCCAAATTTAAACGCATAACCTACTGTTTCCAGTATGTAATGTTAACATTACAGTTCTGTTTATTTCTGCTGATTGGTAATGCTGGTCATTGCCTATGGTTTTTGAACGCATTATACAACATGTTTCCGGTATCACTCAAAACAAAACCTCAGACACCCCAACTGATTTTTATTTTTTTAAACTCATCTAGAGCATTCATCTTTTAATCTAATGGTTACTTTTTTTAAAATTGAATTTTTAATTTTCTGTACAGCTCTACTTGACTTTTAACTCTACACTCAATAAAATAATTGCTAACTACCATCATAAACCATAAAACTATTTATTTGTGTACGTTACTGCAACGACATAAGGTTTACCAACAGACAGCTAAGATGTCACTGTAAAACACTTTAAAGCTTTGTCACAGTAAACTTCAAATTGGACAGGTAATCGCAGTAAGCAAATTTAAACCCAATATTCAAAATGACAAGGTTGTAATTAGGTACGAGTTCAATTTGTTATGACTTATGATAAACATTAAGATTAAACTGACAAACAACGTCAAACTCGTAGCGGAAAAAATAATCACCCAAGTAATTAACCAGCCAGTATTAATACCCTTAAAATTGGCCTAAATACTGAAAAAGGTAAACAACCTCTAGCAATGCGATATACACAATGTTGTATTACGAATACAATAGAATAGGCACATAAAAAATAACTAATAATACTAATTAAAAAAAAAATATTACCCCCATCAAGATATAGCTCAATCGATTCTACTCTCGATTCTGAACAAACGGTTTTCAGGTTTTTAGTGTTAAGTGAAACACGGTGTAGAGGGTTTATGATATTTGGGTAGGTAATATTATTTTATACAATCGTGATATAATACAAAACTTTTCAGAAAAAAAATGTGTTTCAGATGCAGGAAAATTTTCCAGGTATGGCAAATTAGTATAGAAATTGTATGAAGTTCTAATTTTGAAATTATTACAGTTAACTAAAGTCAACTATAATGAGCTTATTATAATTGAGTCGGAACTGCAATAGAGTATCCCAACACTGAAAAGTTAGCACTTATAGTTTAGTTTGTGGTGTCCTAATTGACAGATTACAGTCGACAAGTAGAAAAAAAATAATTTAATATAAGTAGCAGGTAAGTACAATATACAAGTGCGATAAATAAGACTTCCGAAACAACGTCATGATAATTTAAAACACGAACGTAGAAAGTGTTTGAAATCGACACTAGTTGCGAATTACTTATTCGCACATGTGTCGTACATTTTACGTCGTACAGAATAGCCATTAACATTTTTGACATAGTAGTTGTTTTATGAACTCATTATATAACTAGTGAGGTAATAGAGTGCCAAATGTATCTGTCACTGATATACATAGTAAAGTCTACTTTCCTTCCAAAGCCTGACCAGAAATAAAAGACTATTGTCAAGAGGGCGCTGTTCTTATGATGTATGCGATGACAGTTTAGTAGGTGGGGCGTGATTAGTCATATATTTCTGGTCTGGCTTTAGTCAAATCACATTCTTTTGAAGAATTGTATTTTATGGGATAATTATTTATTGCGTGAATCTATTTTAACCATTTTTCCTCTATCTGAAAGAAGGTACTTTCGTTGTTATTCTGTGAAAAATACAGATACAATAAACACTCGCAAGGGTGTTGAAATTGAAAATGTAAATCTGGAAGGTTTTTTATAAATTAAAAAAGTTTTCAAGATACGTGTAGGTACGATTCTATTTTTCCTGTAATATTCATTATAATAGCCGTGTTTGGTAAAAATTTCATAAATTTATATTGGTAAACTTCGAATATAAGGAGGGGGGGAATTTTTTTTTTTTACATTTTCCTTCAAAAAACATTTTTTTTTTCACAACAAAATTATAAAAAATTGTTTTGATATGTACATGCAGTTTGAGCTCTTTCTAACTGTTATATGCAGCGCCAGCATTAGAATTTAAGTAGGTAACACGCGTGAACTACTTACGCCGCACAGATTACGTCATTGCATTATTTTATAAAAGCATGTATCTAAGAAAATTAGTCTAGTCTAGTGAGTAACGTCTAGCTGTTTAATTAGCTCTTAAAATCCTTGTAATATTTAGTGGTGTTGAACGGTATAATAAATAAGTGGTGTAAATTGAATTTTGAGTTTTGTTTGGAAGAGACTCCCCCGGAAGCTGCCCTATAACAAATTGGTGGCAGCGGTGGGATAACGCAAAGAGACAACTCGTAGAGTCGCGTCGCGTTATTCCGAATCCAAGGCCAGCTTCCAGATCGACGGTTAGTCTCAGCCTCTCGCTGAGCCCGCATCATAATGAGATCGACGGTCAGCCTTAGCATCTCCGCCAAGCCCGCATCTCAGCCCCGGATCGACGGTCAGCCTCAGCATCCTTGCTGAGCCCGCATTCGGAACACCCCCGTTCAGCCCACACCAGGTCGACGATCAGCCTCGTACACAGACGAGCCCGCACCACACCTAACGCAACGCTTCACGGCAAAACCTCAAAGCATCCAGTTACTGACATCGCCAAGGATGTTCCTGCGCCTAATCATCTTCCTGTGAGTCAATTTCATTATTATCAGTGAAAGTATGTACTTAAGTTTCAAAAGAAAACCAAGTTCAAGTGAATAAGTGCTCAACGTATACTCGCCGTTAAACTTAATTTTACATAATTTAATTAGTACTTACCTATATCTATAATTTAAGACTACACCTGTTGTCCTGTACGCATAACTAACTTTAATGTCATTAGTGAAAGAAGAACAATCTGAGGACAAATTCAAGTCTGAAAAATCGAGTTCGTTTTCCACAGATAGTTCATCTGACACCGAAAACGAAATTAAACAAGTTCCAGAAATTTCCAAAATCAAAATGAGTGACAAAGTAACTCTATCTGTTTTGACCAAATTCATCAAACCCTATAACGGGGATCGCGAATCACTTCCGGCGTTTTTAACAAATTGCGAAAACGCCATAAGCCTAGCCAGTACAGAACAACAGAATGTATTATGTAAATATATTGTGTCACAATTAGAAGGCAAAGCTCAACTAGCGTGTTGCCTAAAAACCTTCACATCATGGGCCGAAATAAAATCCTTTCTTAAAACTACATTTGGTGAAAAGAAACATTCCATACATTTACTTTTAGAACTTCAAAAATGTAAGCAACTTATTACTGAATCAGTCACAGATTATTCGCTGCGCGTCGAGTCATGTTTAACTAGAATTTTAGCCGATATTCAATACTCTTGTCAAGATGCAAAACAACTGCCGGGTCGCATAGCCGCCATGGAAGATCTTGCCCTTAATACCTTCCTTCTCGGTCTAAACCCCGATTTCTCACACATTGTCCGAAGTCAAAACCCTTCTACCCTTAATGAAGGAATCAGTTACGCGATTGAGGAAGAAAAGATATTTAATCTTAACCGTAGCACTCTTAAAACACCTAAAACATGCAACGTCTGTCGCAAACCGGGCCATACCTCATCTGAATGTTTCCATTCTAAAAAGGAACGTTATTCCTACTACATAAAACCTCGTCAGCATCCCGATTCTTTCAACAGGCCCCCTACAAACTCAGATTATCCTCCAAATCAATTCCCAAATAAACCAAAGGTCTGTGCCTATTGTAAAAATGTAGGACATACAATAAATGAGTGTCGCAAGAGACAATACATTAATAATATGCGCCTTAACGGCGGCGGCGCTTCAAATTTCGCGTCAGCAGCTAATGCCGGTGCTCAAAGTTCAAACACACCGGGTAACCAGGTCAATACGCATTATTGCGAAGTGCAATTAGAAACTAATTATGATGATCATTTAAACTAAATAAGATCCCGGTCGCGTGTCTGCCGAGATCACCTTCATTAAAGGACACGACCACTGTCTCTCGCTGTTTCCCAAATTTGTATACCAATCTCACATCTCCTGAAAATCGGAGTCTTACTATTCCTTATTCATCTCAACCACATAGAATGCAGTTGAGTCTTACTAAACCCAATACCAAGCCTACATCTCCACAAACTCGGAGTCCTACTATTCCTTATTCATCTCAACCACATAGAATGCAGTTGAGTCATACTAAATCCAATACCAAGCCTACATCTCCACAAATTCGGAGTCCTACTATTCCTTATTCATCTCAACCACATAGAATGCAGTTGAGTCTTACTAAATCCAATACCAAGCCTACATCTCCACAAATTCGGAGTCCTACTATTCCTTATTCATCTCAACCACATAGAATGCAGTTGAGTCTTACTAAATCCAATACCAAGCCTACATCTCCACAAATTCGGAGTCCTACTATTCCTTATTCATCTCAACCACATAGAATGCAGTTGAGCCTTACTAAATCCAATGCTAAGCTTACATCACCACAAATTCGGAGTCCTACTATTCCTTGTTCATCTCAACCACACAGACTGCAGTTGAGTCGTTCTAAATCTCATGACAATCTCACACCTCCTTCCAAAGGGAGTCCTACTTCCCAGTCTCTATTGAACCTTAACGTAAACAAACTAAGCCTTTCCTCATCTTTAGAATCAATACCTAAATTATCTCTCACTGAATCAAGCACAAAAATGCCCACCAAGTCTAAGAAAGAACCTGCCCCTGCTCTTCACAATACCGTATCTGAAATACCATGTTACGAAATTCATTCATTGAAAAAGGGGATATCTTTGCCTTACACATACTTGACGATGTCTGATTCTGAACAACCTCTCTGTTTCCTTATCGACACAGGCGCTAGTGTCAGTATTATAAAATACTCCAGTTTCAAAGAAAAACCATGCCTTTCCTCTGAGATTATTAAACTTAAAGGAATAAACGACACAGACTCTTATTGTGAAACACTAGGGTCCTCACAATTACAATTCCCTCTCCTAGATGATACTATTTCATACAAGTTTCACGTCATTAAAGACGAAGTCAATCTCAAATATGACGGCATTATAGGTAACGATTTCCTAAAATTCTTCACATGCAACATAGATTATAGAACTAACACTCTGTCCCTACAGGGCCACACTTTACAAATCCATTTTAATCAACAATCTTACATAATCCCATCTCGATCCGAAGGCGTAATTGAATGTGTTATTTCCAATCCAGATTCTGAACTCGCGGGTATCAAAGAGGGCCTCATTTTAGATCACAAGCTCAAAGACGGTGTTTACTTAGCCAATTGTATAGTTACTATAAAATGCAACAAACGCGCCAACGTATCTATTTTAAATACTACCGACTCTTCAATCGAAATTAAAGAATGTAATGTCACTATTACTCCTATAGATTACTCCGCTCTTATGAGTGACTCATCAGAACACACTACTTGTGTAAACAATGTAACCTCAGGTCAGTCCAATCGTATTCAGCGCGTGTTAGACCTCATACGTCACGAACATTTGAACCCAGAAGAGAGAAAGTCACTACTACAATGTTGCAGTAAATACGCAGATATATTTTACCTCGAAGGGGATTCCTTGACTCATACCCCAGCTCTGAAACATTCCATTAACACAGGCAACGCTGCGCCTATCAATGCTAAGTCCTACAGGTTCCCAGAATGTCATCGACAAGAAGTTGATAAGCAAATTAAGAAAATGCTACTTAGACCAAAACATTATCAAACCCTCTATATCTCCCTGGAGTGCACCAGTCTGGATCGTCCCTAAAAAAATCGACGCCTCAGGTCAAAGAAAATGGCGCATCGTAATCGATTACAGGCGCCTGAATGACGTCACGGTAACCGAAGTTTATCCAATTCCACTTATAACTGATATCCTTGATCAATTAGGAAAATCTAAATACTTTTCGACATTAGACCTCGTTTCCGGTTTTCACCAAATTCCAATGGACCCTGCTGACTCAGCGAAAACAGGCTTTACGATTCTCAACCCCAGTGGAATATCGGGCCATTTCCAATTTAATAGAATGCCCTTTGGTCTCAAAAACGCACCTTCTACCTTCCAACGACTTATGAACCTCGTCCTTTCAGGCCTACAAGGCCTACACTGCTACATATACTTAGATGACTGTATCATATACTCACATGACCTCGAGAGTCATATCCAAAAACTTCATCTCGTCTTCGACAGATTCCGAGAATATAATCTAAAATTGCAACCCGATAAGTGTGAATTTCTCCGACGCGAAGTGACGTACTTAGGTCATATAATCACCGACAAAGGCGTGCAACCTAACCCCGATAAAGTTAGGGCTGTCACTCAATTCCCTGTTCCGCGAAACGCTAAAGAAGTAAAATCCTTTCTTGGATTAGTTGGATACTACCGCAGATTTATAGACAACTTTTCTCAAATAACTAAACCACTTACCTCCCTTCTAAAGAAAGATGTTACATTTAATTGGACTTCAGAACAAGATCTTTCATTTAATCATCTCAAAGAAAAACTTACTACAGCACCTCTACTCCAATACCCTGACTTTTCACAACCTTTTGTAGTTACGACTGACGCAAGTAACAGTTCAGTCGGTGCCGTGCTTTCACAAGGTCCTATAGGAAAGGACCTTCCCATCGCGTATGCGTCCCGTACGATGAATAAGGCGGAATGTAATTACTCTACTACCGAAAAGGAACTCTTAGCTATAATCTTTGCAGTAAAATGTTTCCGTCCGTATTTATACGGAAACAAATTCAAAATTGTCACCGATCACCGACCACTCACATGGCTTTTTAATGTGAAAGATCCGGGAAGCAGACTTATACGCTGGAGGCTAAAATTAGAAGAATATAATTATGAAGTTATTTACAAGCAAGGCAAACTTAATTCCAATGCTGACGCCCTATCTCGCATCCCGGTACATGCTATAACCCGAAACCAAATTGCAAACACTCCTAACCAAGATACTTATGAACAATATTCTAAAAAGCAATTTATTAACGCTACTGGGCAAAATAACACTAAAATTGAAGAGCACTCTGAAAACTTATTGCGGTCTAAAATTAATTCAATCGCATGTCCTACCTCACTGGACTTTGACCCCTCTATGCCGAACCTAGAAGAAATATTAAACAGTTTACCAAACCAAAGCGAATTACGTAACTCCGAACGCGAACCCTATACTGTACTGCCATTTCCTAATAACGGAAAGACTTACTATTTCTTATTCACAAAAATAAATCACTACGAGGAAACAAATTATAAATCTATTTTTAACCTGCTCGTGTCCTTACGAGATATTATTTTACAAAACAATCCCACACTCACCGACTTAGCGATATCAGATTTCACAGAGCCATTCACAAAAATCTCTTACAGCAAAATATATAACATGATTTCCTTTATCTTCCATAATACAAACATAAAAATACACATATACAAGAACAAAATGATATACCCTACCCCAGCCGAAGTCCCTCAAATTCTTAAAGAAAATCACGATTCCACCATCGCCGGACACCCCGGAATGAACCGTATGCTTAATCGAATAAAAGCCTCGTACTATTGGAAAATAATGCGCATGGACATCGAAAATTACGTTAAATCCTGTAAACTATGTCAAATCAATAAGCCACTAAGAAAATGCAATAAGGCACCTATGGTGATAACTTCGTCCAGTACACAACCATTTGAACGTTTAGCACTCGACATAGTAGGTCCCCTTCCGGAAGCCGGACCTCAGAAATTCAAATTTATCTTAACCATCCAAGATGATCTCACCAAATTCTCATGCGCATACCCACAAGTCACAGCTACAAGTGAAGAAGTAGCTCGTAGCCTTGTACATTTCATGGCCTTATTCGGTATCCCAAAAATGGTTTTAACCGATCTCGGCACCTGTTTCACTTCTGACCTTTTTAAACAGGTTAACAATATCTTTAAGATAAAATCACTTTTTTCTACACCCTATCACCCACAGACAAACGGTGCCCTTGAACGAAATAACGGGACCTTGAAAGAATACTTGAAATCGTTTGTGAATGAAAATCAGAATGATTGGCACTGCTATATATTTACAGCTATCCTTTGCTACAACACCACTCCTCATAGTGTAACTCAATACACACCTTACGAACTTCTCTACGGACACAAACCTCATATTCCTAATTCTCTGTATGAAACAAGTGATAATCTGACTTACAATGAGTATGTACGAGCCCTTCAATATCGTATGCGCTTTAGCCGTGAAAAAGCCTTAGAGCATATTCTTAAAAGCAAAGAAACTTCTAAACAATATTACGACTCTCCATCTCGTGAAATATCGTATAAAACTGGTGACCTTGTCTATTTAAAACAACATCATAGACTTCGCAAGGCTCTATCCCCAGTGTGGAAAGGCCCTTACAAAATAATCAAAATCAATAACAAACATAACGTCACTCTTTGTATTAACCGCCGTCATACCAAGTATCATGTAAATGAAATAAAACCCGCTCATCCCTAATTAAACGATCACTTCTACTCAGCATAAATACATTCAACTCTAAATGCAAACGAATTTAAAATAAACATTAAACTCGAGCACATGAACCGAGCCTTACCGGCTCAGGTTACAGAGATAAACGAACAGCTGATCGTTGCCGCGCGTCAACAACCTAGTAAATGTAATAAAGAGTTCATTGATTGCGGCATCCAATTACCTAGATTCTGTCTTGAATGCAATTTTACTTTCCAAAATGAATATTTTACACCCCTCAGTCCTCTCACCCGTTAACTTATATAAAGAATTATTAAAAAATAATATCAATTTTAATCATAACTTAGATTTTCCTGTTCCAATAACTTTAGAAAACATACCCACTATAATTAACATTTCTAAATTAACTACTTACTATTTTAACCGAAAGCTAGTTTCTGTTTTAAGTATCCCATTGATTTATCCCGAAAAATACACCATTTATAAAGCTCTCCCTTTGCCTTTCTCTCTCATACACCCTTCTAGCTCTTTCATGGCGATAACCGATGATAAGTTACATTACGCACTATTTGAAAATCTAGATACATGTACCACAGTCAGTAGCGAATATTCCATTTGCCCGTTAATAACTATTTACTCTAGCATAAACAACCCATGTTGTGAAATACGACTTTTTACTGAAGTATCGAAATCTTTACCCAAAGAATGTGATTCTAAATTGATTGAATTGTTATTAAATTGACTTGGCATGTCCTAAATAACAATAAATGTATTTATATAACCAAAACCTCACCTTAATGTAAAATGTAATGATAAATGATAATATAAAAAAAAATATGCTATATTTGGCACTGGTATTTTAAAATTAAGATACGATTTGTATTGGATACTCCAAAGCTATCAGTACCTCTAAAAATGTATTGATCCCAATAATATGCGATCAGATTTCAATGTCATAGAAGATGACTGCTGTAAGGTAAGAAAGGAAAGTTCAATAATACAGTACCCGTACTAACACCCGTCACCCTCAGTAATATAAATCTCGACTCTTTAAAATCCGCATCTCATGAACTAGACAGTTTAGAAAATGACATAGATAACTTACAGCAGCAATCTCACCTTACGAAATATGGTAGATACATACTATTCAGTGTTACCTTATCTTTAGTTGGTTTTATGATGCTAAGCTTTATATTTAAGTGTTTCAAGTGTTATTATATTAATGGTAATTATAAGCGTTCAGCATCTAACTATTGTATTCAAATATTTAACCAGCGTAATAATGAAAGCAAAAGTAAACCTCATAATAATGTTAACTCCATCGAAACGACAGAAATTTCCTTTGTACTCAGCTTCATCTATTTGAGATAAAGCTTCGTCTTATCGGGGGGGCTGTTATATGCAGCGCCAGCATTAGAATTTAAGTAGGTAACACGCGTGAACTACTTACGCCGCACAGATTACGTCATTGCATTATTTTATAAAAGCATGTATCTAAGAAAATTAGTCTAGTCTAGTGAGTAACGTCTAGCTGTTTAATTAGCTCTTAAAATCCTTGTAATATTTAGTGGTGTTGAACGGTATAATAAATAAGTGGTGTAAATTGAATTTTGAGTTTTGTTTGGAAGAGACTCCCCCGGAAGCTGCCCTATAACATAACGATAGCCCACTTGACCTAGTAACTTGAAATTTACAGTATGTCCCCCTTTCATTTCGGCCATTTTCTGTAATTAATATTAATAAAGTAAAAAAAAATACTTTCAATTTATAGAGGTTAACAATGTTCATAAGTATTCCAAATTTCAAAGCGATAGCATAAGTAGTTCTTGAGATATTTAATGTAATGTGATAGACAGACGGACAGTTGCACCAGTCCTTTTGTGCGTTTTTAGTACGGAACCCTAAAAACATACATAAGGTACCAAGGACGGACAATTTGCATTACAAATTACTATAATTCATAAGTACCTACTTTAGGTACCTTAAAGACCACAGTGCACAGTGGCCGCCGCTTTCCACCAAGCGCGCTGTTGGCAAAGATTTATTTGCTGCAGCCGTACCTAGTATGAACTGCAATATTAACAAGTGTCCATGTCCAGCATGTTGCCAGTAAAGTCAACCTGAGTGAAATAGTATATTGTGCAACAAGGGAGGTAAGTGGGATTTTGCCAACGAGTGTTAATAACTCGCGACAGGCTGGAGAGAGTTATAGACACGTTACGAGTTTACAAAATCCTTACCTACTGAGTTACACACAATATTTTTCATCACATTTGAGAGAAAAACACAGAGAAAAAAATCATAAGGCAAAACCACGAGCAAAACCTTCAATGAATGGCGGTATTGTACTGCCCGTTGCTATGGCAACACGGTCAAGCGCAAATCGAGATGGCCGTCACAATTTCCTGCCAGATTGCAATTTATAACGATTTATCTACGTGAAATTTACAAAATAAATGTAAAACACACTGAAATAATTGTAAAACATAAATAAATTGCATTTTTCATACCGTATAATATTTTTTTATAGGTTAATAGTCAAATTTTAGTTGTGCAAAAAAATCCTTGGCTGATTGAAACATCCTTTGCCTGAAGTATTGTACGGATTGCATTAATTTTTAAAACTAAATCCATTATTCCCTTGGGAATAAAATAGTACATTATGCTTCAGTACACGTAAACGCATTGATACCTTTAAACAGCAAATGTGATGAAAAGTCAGTTGTTCACAGAATTAAGGACAAGCTGGGGCTGGGACGCACTCTGGATGCTGACATTGAATGGGCTGCCGGATCAATGAGACTGGCGCCTCCGTGTCTGCCTCCTACACCCGACTGACGTCACGGAGAGAAAGTAGATCTGCCGCTGAAACCTCGAGGTACTCTTTATCGTCTGCTGAAAATTAAAAATGGGTAGGTAGGGTGGTTTAGCCAGTTTATCAAAACTTCGAATTCAAATAGATTTTCTGAACAATGTATCTGAACGACAAATCTTTATCATTTGCAGATTTTTAGACTTAAAATATACTACACTTGCCATTTCTATATTAAAATGAGTTATAAGTAACAACGTTTTGTTTATATAATTAAGAATATGAAAGAGTACCTACCTATTTAGCCCGTTGTCGGCCACTTTGTTTGGTTCTCGGCCACTTGTTAATCTAGTTGTCGGCCACTGTTATTAATGTTTTAAAATGAGTCTTAAATCACAAGTAATAAGATTTATTTTGAATAAAACAAAACAAATTCAATTTTATACTGCGTTACAAGTAATAAGGAACGTTCAAGGAAACTCTTATGTAGGTTACGATATATACTAAAAAAAATATTTTGTAACATCGTATAAGTAAGAAGGCGTGGTAGGTACACAAAAAATTGCCAATTTCATATTAAACAGGATGGATCTATAGTAAAATCAATGTAATTAATAAGATACAGGCCATACAATCAATGCTTTGATCTGGAGCCAGAATTTATTTTCTTCCAAGATTCGGGAACTTAATAAATTTTACTAGGTTTACATACGAAGTTGCCTAGGCCGAAAACTAACTTTTTATAATCCCGTTCTCAGCCGCCAAATGCAAAATAAATTAAAGCATATTTTAACCAAGTTTTTGTTAATAAACATGCGGCCGACTGTTAAATATAAGAAAGAATATTGGATTTTTTTTCTTTTAGCTTTCATTTAATGGACAAAAAAATCGATTAAAAATGACGTGTTTTCACTCAGCCCGTTCTCGGCCGGGTGGCCGACAACAAACTATTAATGTGGAATTGCATTTAATTACCCGACCACCAAATTTTATTGACATAATATATTCAATACGACCGGTCTGGCTCAGTCGGTAGTTACCCTGCCTGCTAAGCCGCGGTCCTGGGTTCGAATCCCGGTAAGGGCATTTATTTGTGTGATGAACACAGATATTTGTTCCTGAGTCATGGATGTTTTCTATGTATTTAAGTATGTATTTATCTATTTAAGTATGTATATCGTCGCTTAGCACCCATAGTACAAGCTTTGCTTAGTTTGGGGCTAAGTTGATCCGTGTAAGGTGTCCCCAATATTTATTTATTTATTTATTTAATATTATGTACATTAAAATGAAAATAATATTAATTCAACTTATCCACAAAGCACATTATCCCTTAATAATATCCTAATACTCACGGAAATAATATTTGACCCACCTTGAAAAAAATGTTCAATCTAATTTTTTTTTACAATTTAAGCAACATCCAAATTGCTTTGAGCTTTTGACGAGCCAATAAAAATATCATCAAGCAAACAACTTTAGGATATGTCAAAGACAACTCAATTTATCTATACACCGTGTTTCACTTAACACTAAAAACCTGAAAATAGTTTGTTCAGAATCGAGAGTAGAATCGATTGAGCTATATCTTGATGGGGGTAATATTTTTATTTAAATTAGTATTATTAGTTATTTTTTACGTGCCCATTCTATTGTACTCGTAATACAACATTGTGTATATCGCATTGCTAGAGGTTGTTTACCTTTTTCGGTATTTAGGAGTATTAATACTGGCTGGTTACTTGGACGATTATTTTTTCCGCTACTAGTTTGACGTTGTTTGTCAGTTTAATCTTAATGTTTATCATAAGTCATAACAAATTGAACTCGTACCTAATTACAACCTTGTCATTTTGAATATTGGGTTATATTTGCTTACTGCGATTACCTGTCCAATTTGAAGTTTACTGTGATAAAGCTTTAAAGTGTTTTACAGTGACATCTTAGCTGTCTATTGGTAAACCTTATGTCGTTGCAGTAACGTACACAAATAAATAGTCTTATGGTTTATGATGGTAGTTAGCAATTATTTTATTGAGTGTAGAGCTAAAAGTCAAGTAGAGCTGTACAGAAAATTAAAAATTCAATTAAAAAAAGAGTAACGATTAGAATGAATACTCTAGATGAGTTTAAAAAAATAAAAATCAGTTGGGGTGTCTGAGGTTTTGAGTGATACCGGAAACACGTTGTATATGATTACCTAACTTTTTTCAATAAATACAGTAAATTTGACAAGTTATTTCAATTTTAATACGTAATGGCCGACAACCAGAGGTGGCCGGTAAACCGGCTAAACTACCGGGTGTACAGGGACCCGTGCTGGACCTAATAAAGAATTATCACAATAACAGACACAACACGGTTAGCATCGCAGGTGAACAAAGCGACCTAATTCCAACCTTATGTGGCTCGGCACAAGGCTCGATTTTAGCTCCGACTGAATACCTATTGTACGTCAATGACATGCATAAAATTTTCCAGCATGGATCCGTATATCAATTTGCAGACGATACTTGTATAATTGTAGCAAACGAGGACTTGCAGACTGCGCGGGACATGATGCAACAAGACTTTGACACACTGTGCAAATGGGCTCATGACCTAGGTTTGTCTATAAATTTCTCTAAAACAAAACTTATGTATATACATTCACCTTATAAAAAAGTAAACTTCACACCACAAATCGTGGCCCACGACCACAAATGTATGCACATGACCCACGCAGCCTGTAATTGTGCGCAGCTAGAAATTGTTAACGAGCACACTTACCTTG
Source organism: Leguminivora glycinivorella (assembly GCF_023078275.1). Lineage (NCBI taxonomy): Eukaryota > Metazoa > Arthropoda > Insecta > Lepidoptera > Tortricidae > Leguminivora > Leguminivora glycinivorella. The sequence goes on from NC_062998.1 coordinate 32,794,188, forward strand.
GATTAAAAATAGACCATAAGTTCAACTGGAATCCACATATAAACAATGTTTGTAACAAACTAAGATCTATACTGTCAAAACTATCCATACTAAAAAACAAATTGCCCTACAATACTTTAAGGCTCCTGTACATGGCACTGGCCGACTCTGTTATAAGCTATGGCTTAGAAAGCTACGGCAGAACATATAAAACATATCTTAACGACATATTTAACCTACAACTACGTATACTCAAGACAATTGTACCTACTAAAATTAAATATAAATACAAAGATAACTATGAAAATCTATTCAAATACTGCAAAGTATTAACTATATTTGAAAAAATTGATCTAGCAATAATAACTCAATACTATCACAATATAACAGATTTAAAGAAAAAAACACGACCCGCGCGATTACGTAACCTAGCCAACCTTCCAACATTTGAAGTAACAAAAAGTAACAATGTGTACGGGCAAAGGTTAGGGAAGTGTATGCTACCGCATATTTTGAATAGATTTTCAAACGAACTAATTAATTCGTTGGAGGGACGAACGAATAAGCAGGTAAGAAATATTGTAAAGAAATATTTGTTTAAGATAAGGCAGTCTAACGACGCCAATTAATTGAATACTTAACCCTCAAATAAATATGTAAAAACGCATGCAATCATTAGTATAATTACTTAGCCATAATAGATAGGACTCCTTAACTCAAAAAATCTTTATTAGTTAAGATTAGTAGTTAAGAAAAAACATGTTATTTGTAATTATTTATAGAAATAAACAGTTTAAATTTTAAATTTTTTTTTTTTTACCGTATTACCAGAATTAACATTTGGGGCTGGGTAGATATGTGTAAGTTGTCCACCAATATTTATGAGTACATTATTATTTTATTTATTTAAAGGTTGTTCGAATAGTGATTCTTTTAGCAGTATAGTTTTATTTGGAGTAGCTTTTGCGCTCGTAAACTTTTTTAGAAATTAAGAGGTTAAAATAAACATGAACCAGTGAACAATATACCCGTACAAATACCTATTTAAACTTATACAAAGATAATATTATTCTTGCACTCGCTATACACTGGATAACAATTTTAATATATACACCGTGGGCCTGAATAACCCGAAAGATTTTAACCACGCACTTTTGATGTAAGTAAAAACAAACAAAAATATTGTCACATCTTTATTTTTTTGTACAAAAAAATTTTTTGTATTTTTTTAAGTACTGTTTTTGAATGTATTTTCACATAAAACATAAGTTTTAGATTTTTTTTTTACTTCTCACTATTTAACAACTATATAATGAGGATAGTGAGACTATTCTCCATAATGGCACCAACGCCGTTAAAATACAGGGTGTCCCAAAATGGACACGCCACAGTGACACTGGAGGTAGACCAGCACAAGAGGGTTCTAACCAACCTAACATGACCCCAGTAAAAGTTGCACTGTTTTCAAGTTATTGGCAATCTAAGTTTGTTCGTGAATTTTGACAGTTTTCAACATTTTTAGAGTCAGTGTGCACTTAAAAAGCCCTCGAAATGAGTTTGTTTTTGTTTGTGTACGGTGCCATGAATAGTTAATTCTGCCTTAAGGCTAAAGCAAAAAAGCAATCAAGCAAAGCTATATATCAAACAAGCAAAGCAAAAAAACATAAAGCAAAAAGTAAAAAGCAATAAAGCAAAGCAAAAAAACATAAAGCAAAAAGTAAAAAGCAAAAAAACATAAAGCAAAGCACAAAAGAACACCGCGGGGCCCTCGCCTTCATTTCCTTAATAGTTAATTCATTAGCCTAATATGTGTCCCACTGCTGGGTAAATGCCTCCTCTTCCTTCGTCCACTTATCATGGTTTGATGCCTGCTCCCGCCGTCCGAGTGATATCTCTATTTTTGGTCTGCCTTTCCCCAGCGAAGCTCCGGTAACCATTCAGTTGCTACTTTAGCCCACCGATCAGCTGCAAACATGTCCTGCACGTATCGTATAGCAAGCACATGGAAAATTATTCAGTATTTCCAAGACCCAAAAACCAGAACCGCATTTTCTAATAAACTGTCTGCGTCCAACTCAAAATGCCGTGACCTGCGATGTTCGTTTCCAGAATAGTTCAGCGTGTAAAGCTCTTTTTTTCCTCGACACAGATAACGACGATATCATTGGAATTTTACTGAAGTTGTATGATTTTGAGAGGTCACCGATGTAAATTCAGCTTTCTTACCCTTATGGCGTAGACCCAACCTGATAAAATCAGCTTTGGCGTGACCCGATCTACAAAGGGCCCCCACAGACGGGAGACAAAACTGTTTTGTCTCCGTCGCTCGGTCTATGGGCTAGTATGAAGGTGCGCACACGAGGCGACGCAACTTTTCATACAAATACGAAAGTCGCCGAGCAACTGTTGCCTCCGTGTGCGCGGGGCCAAACAAGTCCGTGATCGTCATCATCATCATATCAGCCTTTTTTCACCCACTGCTGAGCATAGGCCTCTTTTCTAGTACGCTACTTTGTAAGCCGCCACTATTCTGTTCAAATATTAGTCCACCTGCCATCGCTTTGCCTAGCAACATGGGCCCCGCTCCCAACTCCATTTTAGTTTGGTTTTATGACGAAACCCACGTCTTGCACCTTGGCCTGCTCGGAAGGTCGGCATTCATCAATTCAAGTCCGTTTTATACTACTCCTTCTGCACTGTACCAAAAAGACTACGAATTGGAAATAAAGTAACCAACAAAACGATTTCTATAGTTTATTATTTTACATGGCACATCTTTGAGCACCAGCGGGCAAGTCAAAGGGTGGCCAAATAAGTACAAGGCATTTCCAAATGAGTTTGATACAGCTATAGCTGACGATCGCGTTTGGCACAAAGTTCTAGGTGTGTAGGAGGTAGGGCATAGCGAATGATATTCCACTTTGTGTGGCAGGGCACAGCACAGCGGATATTGTCTCGCTCGAATCTAGAGCAGAGCCCAACTGGGGAAGTACACTGCGCCTTACAGAAGACCGCAGCCAAATAGCACTAGACCCTACTCATAGTGTTGTGTTCCTGTCGGTGAGTAAGGCTGCCAGAGCTCAACGAGGGTGCGGTGTGCTGATAACGGGAGGACTTACGGAACTAACTTGTTCCGTCTATTGTCCTTTGAGTCGTCGGCAACCCTAACCCTCCTTAGAACTTGTACACTCCTTTTTGCTGTGAACTTAACACAGCAAAAGGGAATGTACGAGTTTCTAATGGGGTGGCAACGCGCATGTGACACTGTTTGAGTTGCAGGCGTTCATAGGTTACGGTGACCGCTTTACATCAGGCGGGCCGTATGCTTGTTTGCCACTGACGTAGTATTAAAAAAAAAGTTATTTTTTAATTTCATCACTAAGCTCATCATAAAGAAAGAGATGGCTGTAGAACTTGTAGATTCATGATCACTTAGAGAAGGAATCCTTTGATGTAGGCTTGTGCCGTTTCGTTCGTTGATCGGAGCGCTCCGATCTCGTTCAATCGCTCCCACGAACTAGTTCGCTCTTTTAGGTCTTTTGGTCATTTAGTTCAGACAGACCAGTGACCACTGCGGTCGGAAATATCAGAACGAATGGGACCAAATAGTGTCAAAATGATATGAATAGTCAACAGATAGTAACATTCCGGGCCGAAAGGTTGTAAGTAACCGAAGTTTAATATGAAAACTTGACTTTTTTTTGTTGCTCTGCTAAGTAGCTCTCGCTCTCGGTCGGCGCAGTCACACACTCGTTCTTGATCCAAACCGCTCGCGTTCGCCGATCCTATACTGAACTAAATGAGCAAAGACCGATTCTCAGAGCACGGAAAGATTCAGTTCATTTCGGTCATTGATGGGATTTTATTCTTTTTTTTTTTTAACAGTTCATAGTTAGTGAACGACACAAGCCTACTTTGATGGAAGAATCATTGATCAAAAAAGGTTTTGTGCCAGCAAGATACAGAGGTAATTTTTTATAAAATTCTTAACAAACATTTAAGTTCATATACATTTCAAATATAGTCTCAGTAACAGAGGTAAAATACACACTCTGTCTCACTAATAGAGGGAAATGTGACTATAAAATCGAAAAGGCTAATCTCACTGTCTGTTTTGTCTCACTAATAGAGGTAAATCGGTGCGAAAGTGTCGGGACCACACCTTGGGTCCCAACTAAAGAGGTTTCTCACTTATCCAGGTCCCACTTAACCAGGTTTCACTGTACTAGTTACCGACCTGCATATATCCAGTGCAAAGCTAGGCAAAAACAAGCCACAAGTTGATATTTTCAAATTGTTAAAAGTGCAACTCAAACACTCCTCGATGATCTATGGTGTAATTCTATTTTATCTATGGTCGCCCCTCTCCGCCATGATCCTTAGAACTAGCAATGTTTCTGTGTAATGTTTTAATTCATTTAAATAGTAATAAACAGTGTTATAAAGTAAAAGAATGTTTAATTGACTAGAAGAAACTCAGATCCACCAGACCTCACATTAGTTATGGGACCAGTTGTCGTAAAAAACAAGGAATAGTGAAATTAAAAGACGGCGTCAGGGCGTCACTGCGAAAAAATAAAAATGGCGAATGGAAAAGAGAATTTTCATCGTTTCAACATAGAGCAATTTAATGGAGAAGGATTTAACAATTGGTCTTTTAGAGTTAAAAGTATTTTAAAGGAAAATTCGTGTCTCGAAGCAATTCAACAAGATAAGTATGCGGCTGATAAGGAAAACGTAAAATTAGAGGCGAGGGCACAAGCTATTTTGATTGCCGCTGTAGCAGATAGCCATTTAGAATACATAAGAAAAGATACGGCATACGAGATGTTCAAGAACCTTGAAACGAGTTTCAAAGACAAAGGCGTAAGAAGCAAACTGTTTTTAAGAAGACAGCTAAGTGAAATGAAATATAAAGATACAATGTCATTAATGCAACACTTAACAACAATTCAGGAAATATGCACGCAGCTGAGAGAGGCCGGCTCCACCTTGTCTGACGAGGAACAAATAAATTATATACTACTGTCCATGCCAAAGACATATGAATCTGTAGTGACAGCGTTAGAAACAATAGGGGATTTGAAATTAAATATAGTGAAAGACCGACTTTTAGCAGAAGAAGAAAAACAGAAGAAGTATTATAATAAATATCCGGATAATCGAGGTCAATCAACATCATTTAATTGTTTCGTTTGTGGTAAACCAGGACATAAAAAATATCAGTGCCGAGGAAATGGAAGAGGAAATATACAAGGACACAGAGGTTACCAAGGACAAAGAGATTATCATGGACAAGGACAGAGAAATTATCAAGGACAAGAACATAGAGGATATCAAGAACAAGGACATGGATCTGGAAGCTGGAATCGGGGGAGAAGTTTTAATAGAGGACGAGGAGGATATAATGGACCGAACAGAGGAACTGGATATAACCAAGGACGTGGACATAGCAGCACAGGAAGACCGGACCAGAGTACCAACTTTGTAGAAGATGAATCGACAGCTTTCTATTGTGGAAATGTGAGTAATGAACCAAATTTAAAGTTTTATGTAGATTCAGGTTGTTCAGATCATTTAGTGTACTCCCTAGACCATTTTACAGAATATATTGAGTTGAAAGTGCCAAGAAAAATAGCAGTAGCAAAAAATAAGATAAGTCTAGATGCTTTTGGAATAGGAAATATTGAAGTAATGTTCAGAGTAGGCAAAACTTTAAATAAATGTGTAATTAAAAACGTATATTATGTTCCAGATTTAAGAAAAAATTTGTTATCAGTGTCAAAAATGGATGATGTCGGATTAAGAATTCAGTTTGCAAATGGAAAAATAAGAGTTTATAAATACAATTACTTGTTAATGATCGGAAACAAAGAGGGAACACTATACTCAGTAGAATGCCAGGTGAATAAAAACTCATGTCAATTAACTAATACAGTAGATACAGATTTAGATTTATGGCACAGACGTTATGGCCACTTGGGCTCACAAAATTTAAATATTCTTGTACGTAATAATTTAGTAGATGGTTTATCCGAACTAAAAAATAAATTTGTTAAAGATGGTATATGTGAAGCATGTGTTTTGGGAAAAAGTCGTAGACAACCGTTTAATAGAATAGGGACTAGAGCTAAGAAACCTTTAGAATTGGTACATTCAGATGTCTGCGGACCAATCACTCCTGTGACTTGGGACGGTAATAAATATTTTGTAACATTCATTGATGATTACACCCACTTCACAATGGTATTCTTAATAAAAAATAAATCAGAGGTTTTCAAAAAGTTTGAGACATATTATAATATAGTAACAAGACATTTTAATTTAAATTTGCTAAAGCTGAGAATCGATAATGGTCGTGAATATCTATCAGATGAATTTAGGGAATTTTGTAATAGGAATGGAATCATCATGCAACATACAGTACCTTACAATCCAGAGATGAACGGAGTGGCTGAAAAAATGAATAATACCCTTATGGACAAAGCGAGGACTATATTGATAGATTCAGGCATGAAAAAAGAATTTTGGGGCGAAGCAGTCTTATATGCGACATATGTAACAAATAGAAGTCCAGTTTCAGGAAGAGAGAAAACACCTTATGAAGTATGGGAAGGTAGAAAGCCTAATGTATCAAATTTAAGAGTATTTGGATGTGCAGCCTATAATCATATACCAAAAGAATTGAGAAGAAAACTTGATGACAAAAGTAAGAAGATGATTATGATAGGATACAATGTAGGAGGATATAAACTTTTTGATGAAGAAAAACAAGTAGCTGTGACAGCAAGAAATGTAGTTTTTGACGAGAGACCCATAAAATCGAACAAGACAGTTAACATACCGGCTTATGACACTCGGGAAGAGATAGAAAATAGACCTAGACAAGAAAATGAGAATATGGAAATAGAAACGGCTGAAAATAAGATAGAGGAAAATAAAAGTATAGAGACAACAAATAATATACGAGAATGTGAACCAGAAAATGAGGTAAGAAGCAAAGAAAGAGGAAGAGAGAAGAGGAATATTCAAAAACCAAAATGGCAAGAAGATTATGTACTGGATTTAGAAGAAAATAATGATGAAGCACTGATTGCTCTACTTAGTAGTAACTATGAAGATGTTCCAACGACATATGGTGATATTCAAGAAAGAGAAGACAAAAGAGACTGGGAAAAGGCAGTAATAGAAGAACTGAAAGTATTAGAAGAAAGTGAGACTTTTGAGATAGTACCAAGACCAAATGAAAAATTGTTAGATGCAAAATGGGTTTTTACAAGGAAAGATACAGGAAATAATACTATATGTAAGGCAAGACTAGTAGTTCGAGGTTACCAACAGCAAGAAAAATTTGAAGATGTATACTCACCAGTTTTAAGACTACAGACACTTCGGACATTATTATCAGTTGCGGCTAGGAGAGATTACCATATACATCAGATGGATGTTAAAGGGGCATTTCTATATGGAAGAATTGATGAGGATGTGTATCTTAAACCTCCAGAAGGAATGAATATACAGGATGGCTATGTACTAAAGCTTAAAAAATCTTTATATGGGTTGAAAAAGTCACCGAAATATTGGTATGAAAAATTTAATGAGACAATCATATCATATGGTTTTAAAAGATCAGATAATGACTATTGCTTATTCACGAAAGGAAACTTGTATTTACTTTTATACGTAGACGATTTATTGATACTCAGTGATAACTTAAAAGATGTAGAGTCAGTAAAAAATTTTTTGAAAACCAAATTCCGCATGAAAGATATGGGAAATGATAATTTAATGTATTTAGGTATATCCATTAAAAAACACTCAGAAGGCATCTCAATAGACCAATCTAAATATTTACAGAATGTACTTAAGAAATTCAATATGGAAAATTGTAAAGGTTGTGATACACCAATGGACATTAATTTTAAATTTGATGAAAATGAACCTGTAGATATGTCATATGAACATAAATGTAGATCATTAATAGGATCACTTATGTATGCAACTGTTGGCTCAAGGCCTGATTTAGCAGCTTCTGTGTATTACTTAAGTAGATTTCAATCTAAGCCCAATTCAGGGCTATGGCGTGCTTTGAAAAGATTACTAAGATATGTAAGAAAAACTGTAAATTTATCATTACTGTATACAAAAGATGTGTCAAGTGAACCTTTGGTAGGATATGCAGACGCTGATTTTGCTAGAACTGATGACAGAAAATCAACATCTGGGTATCTTTTCAAAATATTTAATAATAGTGTAGTTTGGAAATCAAGAAAGCAGACTACTGTTACTTTAAGCACAACGGAGGCTGAATTTGTAGCTCTTTGTGAAGCTATTATGGAGGCTTCTTTTATGTTAAAATTGTTAGCGGATCTAAATATTAAAATTAAAAATGTAACCATTTATGAAGATAATCAAAGTACAATTAAAGCTATTAAAAATTCAGATCAGAAAAGATTAAAACATGTTGATGTAAAGTATAATTATATTAAACAAAAAGTTGAACAGAATATTGTCAGTGTAAAATACATAAATACTAAAGAACAGATTGCAGATATTTTCACTAAACCGCTTGGTAAAACAATTTTTGTTAATCTTTTAAATAAAATGATCTAACACCACAAATTTCTATTTTATCACTTTCTTATTGGTTTTTTCATTTAAATAGTAATAAACCTAGAAATTTCAATTAATAACTTTAAATTTCAATAATAACTTTAGTTATTTTATTATTTACTTAACTTACAAAAGTGCAAAATTCAAACGAGTTACGACAGATTAGACGTTGACGACTTGACGTTTTGAAAAAAAAAACACGTAGGTCAGGCTGGTCAGGCCATAGACTAAGGAAATATGAAACTCTATTATCTATGTATTTGTGCTACCAAAATATAATGGACTTTAGTACTATTAATAATAGATGTCATTTTGATTTGATAGCATTTTTTTGTGTCGTAATGTTGGCAATCATCGCTTGACCATTTTGTGTCTTAAAAATTCATAATCTTCGTAATGTTTGACACTGACAAGACATGACATCTGAACTGTGACCAAGTTTTTTTTAAGATTATGAATATTATACTATGGAGTGACGACGACGGGCTGTTCATAACCTTAAAAAAAAGACGTGTATGCAATCAGTCAGTTCAATCGGTAGTGAGCCTGCCTACTAAGCCGCGGTCCTGGGTTCGAATCCCGGTAAGGGTATATTTATTTGTGTGATGAACACATATATTTGTTCCTGAGTCATGGATGTTTTCTATGTATATAAGTATGTTTAGAATTGAATAAGTCTCTCTCCCCTTCGATTTCTTTTACCCAGTCCAAATTGCCCCGTTATATTTGTTTCTTTACCTTCCCCTACAACAGCATTAAAGTCCCCCATAACAATTAGGTTATCTTTTTTGTCTGCTACGCTACATCTAATATTGTATCTAAGTTGTTATATATTTCTTCTACTTTTTCATCAGGGTGGCTACCAGACGGCATGTAAATTTGAACAATAAAGTGAGTTTCTGTTTTCGGTTTTTAATTTGACTGCGGTAATTCTGTCACTGTGGTGTATTCTGTTCTCTACTTGTTGCCCCCACTTTTTGTTTAATATAATTGCTGTTCCATTACTCCCTTGTATATCACCAGTGAAAATGATTCTGTAATCTCCGTTCCAATAATCTCCGTTGCCTCCCCATCTAGTTTCACTAATACCTAAAATATCAATCTTTAATCTCTCCATCTCTGACAACAACTCCTCTATTTTACCTGTCGGCAGCATAGTCCCAACGTTCCATGTTCCTATCTGGCAGGGATTTCGCATGATGACAAAAAGAAATCGAAGGGGAGAGAGACTTATTCAATTCTGCAAAGAAAATAATCTGGTGGTATTGAACACAATGTTTGACCAACCCAAAAGAAGACGATATACATGGAAAATGCCAGGAGATATCGGAAGATACCAATTAGATTATATATTAGTAAAAAATAGAGATAGAAACACAGTAACGACATGTAAGACTCTGCCTGGTGCTGATATTAATACAGACCACAACTTACTTATAAGTAATACATACATTTGAAGTTAAGAAAACACTTAGAAAACACAAACCTAAGAAAATTGATCTCAGTAAGTTAAAAGATAAGAAAAGGAATAATTCAGTGCAATATAGTAATATGGTAGGTGATAAGTTAGTTAAAAGCAAAGAACTAGATAAACATGTAGATAGTAGTAATAGTAATACTCATTTAAACGACCGTTGGAACAAAATTAGAGATATACTTATGGATTCAGCGGAAACTTGTTTAAAGAGAGAAAAAGTTGTTCCTCGGAAGAAATGGCTCAACTCGGAAATAATAGATCTCATGATAGAGAGAAGGAAATTCAGAAATAAAGAAGATAATGATAGTATAGATAAATATAAAAGACTAACTAATATGATTACAACCAAATGTAGGAACCAAAAGAAAAGCGATTTAGAACAAAGTTGTAAGGAAATAGATTTTATGAAAAAAGGAAAAGCAGACAAGGCATACGGCATAATAAAAGAACTAAATAAAAATTATAAATCAAGAAGTACAGCAGTTTTGGATGAAAACGGTAGTATAATAATTGATAATAAGAAAATTGTGGAGAGATGGAAGAGATATATTGAAGGCTTATATGACGGCGACGGTTTGGAAAACAACGATTTAGAAGCAGAGAGTAGCGTAACGGAATTTGACTTAGGTCCAGAAATAACGAAAGAAGAATTTAATTTGGCAGTTAGAAGCATAAAGACCGGAAAAGCGGCTGGTAATGACGGTCTATACATAGAATTAATAAAATACGCAGAATGTGATATATTGAGAAACGAAATTTATGACATAACAAATCAAATATACAAAATAGGAGTAATTCCGAAAGACTTCAAAGTAAGTAAGACAGTTACATTGCCAAAAAAAGCTAAATACACTACGCTGTGAGGAACACAGGACTTTAAGTTTGATATCTCACGCTTCTAAAATATTAATAACAGTAATCCAAAATAGATTAAGAGAAAAAATTGAACGAAGGTTAGGACCAGATCAATACGGCTTCAGACAAAATAAAGGAACACGGGAGGCTATCTTAGCACTGCGGATGATCATAGACAGACGTATGGATTTGGGCCTGAGTACGCACATCGCTTTCATAGATTTAGAGAAGGCCTTCGATAAAGTAAACTGGAAACTTATGATGAAAACGCTCAAAGAAGTAGGAGTAGATTACAGAGATAGGAGAGTAATATATGAATTATATAAAGAACAGGAAACTTTAATACAGATAGGGGAAGAAAAAGAAAGCATAAAGATCAAACAAGGAGTAAGACAGGGGTGTCCACTTTCACCATTGATATTCAACGCCTTCATAGAAAGCTCCATCACAAAAATAATAGAGAAGGAACAGGGAGGAGTCAAGTTCAATGGGAGCAAGATACATTTCGTACGTTACGCCGATGATATCGCAGCATTAGCAGAAAATAGCAATCAACTAGAACTATTTCTCAAAAATATGGACTCAATATTTCAGGAATCAGGTTTAAAAATTAACATGTCGAAAACAAAGATCTTAACAGCATCAAAATTTAAAAAGAGAAATAGACCAATTAAGCTTAACAACACAGTTTTAGAAGAAGTCAATAACTTTAGATATCTCGGAAGTATAATTAATAACAAATCAAGATGTAGCCAACATATCAGTACTAGAATCGCAATAGCTAAACAAGCCTTCAACAATAAGAAACACATTTTCATTAAAAAACTTTTTATTAAATCCTATATCTGGAGCATCGCCTTATACGCCTGTGAAACGTGGACAATGACGAAAAGAGATAGAGAGAGATTGGAAAGCTTCGAGATGTGGTGCTGGCGGAGAATGGAAGGGATTAGTTGGACAGAAAAAATATCAAATGTTAGAGTTCTAGATAGGATTAAAGAAAAAAGAAATATATTAAAGACAATAGAAAACAGAAGAGGCGTACTAGTTGGACATCTGCTACGACACGACCTGTTTCTCAAAAACATCGTAGAAGGAAAAGTAGAAGGAAAGAGGGGAAGAGGAAGACCCAGGAGAAACTATTTCACCCAAATTAAAGAAAAGGTTCAGGTCGTGTCGTACCAGAAGGTGAAGGAGTTGGCAGAAGACCGGACGAGTTGGAGATTGCTCCACCGACAAGAGCACAGCTCTTAAGTTAGAAGAAGAAGAAGAAGTATGTTTAGTTAAGATTAGTAGTTAAGCAAAAACATGTTATTTGTAATATTTATAGAAATAAACAGTTAATTTTTTTTTTTATATATTTATCTATTGTAATATTGTATATCGTCGTAATTAAGTATTGTATCGTCGCTTATTGTCCCGGATTTATAAGGCCCCCCACAGACGGGAGACAAAACTGTTTTGTCTCCGTCGTATTTGTATGAAAAGTTGCGTCGCCTCGTGTGCGCACCTTCATACTAGCCCATAGACCGAGCGACGGAGACAAAATAGTTTTGTCGCCCGTGTGTGCGGAGCCTAATTTCACATTTTTGACACATTTGTTTTGAAGTATGTTGCGATGTATCGCCATCTAGCTCACCGTACCTTTTTCTGTATGGTTTTGAGTAGTTAGGACAGGTAAAAACTTGGTGGTAACTAGTGGGAATAGCCACAAAAATATTAGGGAAGTATTTGTCAATGGGGAAATAATGAAATACTAGGACGTTTTAAAACAGTATCTTTATTTTTAAGCGCCGCCCCAAATCTCAAGGAAGGTGGTTCTCAATTCGTACGTATTTCAATTCTCTTCGCATGTATATATGTATCTCAATTTAATGTTTAGGCCACGATATATCCGTCGTTACTGGACTGATTTTTAAAATTTCTTTCTGTGTCATAATCTTCAGGCTTAAAGTGCAAATCTGCAAATTGTCGAACGCTCTGAAACATTTCCTTTTATCGGTACAATCGACAGCCAACAGCCAATGCTGCCTCCTTCCTTCATCTTTTGGAACACTGAAAAGTTTAATATTATTCATGTTAATTGTAAAGACATAAATTATATAAAGTTGGTATTATTATACTGTGATATGAACTATGAACATAGAAACCGTACCAAGTTGATAGGCTTAAGGCTTCAATACCTCAGACAGTCTTAAAAATTCATAATCTTAAAAAAAAATTGAATGCAAATTGACACTGACAGATCTGTCAGTGTCTTGTCAGTGTCAGTTTGAACTGTCAGACTGCATACAATTTTTTTTAAGATTATGAATTTTTAAGACTGTCTGTGGGAAGCCTGAGACGTATCGTTTGCCAAATCTAACGATTAATTTCGAAGAATTGATTGAATCGATTAGGCCCTATGTACAAGGAGGCGCTTAAACAAATATACGATTTCTATCAACTTACTGAAATGTCATTTGAATCGAAATGACAGACTCTGCCACAGCACTAGTTTAAAAATAAAAATGAATGATAAAGCTAGGAACACACTACGCGGACGTCCGTCGTAAATCGACCGCGGACGGGAATCTGGACAATGGAAATACACATAACCGTGCAAACTATCGGTCGACGGACGTGGACGTGGCCTTGAGCGCATGGACGTCCGATCGAAATCTGGCTCGCTGGATGTTTTGTTCCGTGCACACTGATCGGTCGCGGTCGCGGTCGATTTACGACGGACGTCCGCGTAGTATGTTCCTAGCTTTAATGACATAGGCCCATAGGCCGGCAACAGACAGTCTTAGGCTTCCCACAGACAGTCTTAAAAATTCATAATCTTAAAAAAAAATGTATGCAAATTGACACTGACAGGTCTGTCAGTGTCTTGTCAGTGTCAGTTTGAACTGTCAGATTGCATACAATTTTTTTTAAGATTATGAATTTTTAAGACTGTCTGTGGCAAGCCTTAGGCTTGCCACAGACAGTCTTAAAAAATTGTATGCAAATTGACACTGACAGATCTGTCAGTGTCAGTTTGAACTGTCAGTTTGCATACAATTTTTTTTAAGATTATGAATTTTTAAGACTGTCTGTGACAAGCCTTAAATTTCATAATCTTAAAAAATCATAATCTTATAAATTCAGATCGAGTACCTTGCCACACACATTCTTAAAATTCAGATTGTTCGCAATTTGTCAGATCAATCTGAAAAAAATCATAATCTTAAAAAATAAGACTGTGTGTGGACAGTTGCGAAATTGTATGGAAATCCGTGCACTCGATCTGATTTCATAAGATTATGATTTTTTAAGATTATGAAATTTAAGACTTCCCACAGACAGTCTTAAAAATTCATATTCTAAAAAAAATTGTATGCAAATCCTGCGTGATAAATTAATATCGTAAAATACTCACTAACGAAGATCCGCAAAAATGTATCATGTGTTAGATTATGTTTAAAGTAAGCGAAATATTGTTTTTAAGTGCTTGATTTTTTTAAATATTATTACAGGATTTTGTTTAAAATTTCATTAGGTTGCGCGAGTTTACGTTTTGTGGACGCTGTCATGTGTCAAAAAGAGGTTCTTACAGCTCTAGGACAAAGTTTGGGGCTAAGGCCAGCAACAGACAGTCTTTATTTTCATAATCTTAAAAAATCATAATCTTATCAAATAAGATTGACTGCCTTGCCACACACATTCTTAAAATTCAAATTATTCGCAATCTGTCAGATCAATCTGAAAAAAATCATAATCTTAAAAAATAAGACTGTGTGTGGACAGTTGCGAAATTGTATGGGAATCCGTGCACTCGTTCTGATTTCATAAGATTATGATTTTTTAAGATTATGAAATTTAAGACTGTCAGTTGCCGGCCTAAGTTGATCTGTGTAAGGCTTCCCACAGACAGTCTTAAAAATTCATAATCTTAAAAAAAATTTGTATGCAATTGACAGTTCAATCTGACACTGACAAGACAGTGACAGATTTGAACTGTCAGATTGCATACAAGTTTTTTTTAAGATTATGAATTTTTAAGACTGTCTGTGGGAAGCCTAAGACTGTCTGTTGCCGGCCTAAGTTGATCTGTGTAAGGCTTCCCACAGACAGTCTTAAAAATTCTTAATCTTAAAAAAAATTTGTATGCAATTGACACTGACAGATCTGTCAGTGTCTTGTCAGTGTCAGTTTGAACTGTCAGATTGCATACAAGTTTTTTTTAAGATTATGAATTTTTAAGACTGTCTGTGGGAAGCCTAAGGTGTCCTCAATATTTATTTATTTATTTATTTTTATAGGTACAATCTGCCAGCCAGCTTAAGACATGAAGTTAAAATTTGTATGAAATTACTTTGCACTCTTGTGATTTTGCTATCTGTTTTCGAATAACAAAGAGAGCCTTTACCAGTTGGTGTGGTGAAAAATATTTTTTATTTGAACTACAATCAAGTACCCTATTCTGATTCAGACTGTGTAAAGCCAGCCTTAGTATTCAAGAGTAGTCTACTTAAACTCGACGTTTGATATTTATCTGTGGTTTGCATCCAAAACAAAATGCACTTTTTTACCTATGCTGCTTCGCTTTGCTTTCATTAATGGCTGCGAGTGTAAAAAAATTAATCTTAATTATTACTGCATATAAGTAGTAAATGTAATCATTTATTATTCAGCGTCTAGAAAACTTATTGTATGTGTTTCGATTGTGTGTCATTATGACTTCATTTTATCATTATTGCTAGGAGCAGGTGAGGTGAATTCGCTTGTCAATAATCAAACAAAAGTAAAGATGAATGAATGAGTTATTACCGGGATATTGATATTCTGCGACCATGAACGGATAAATAATCTTGTGGTAATTATACAACTATCAGATGGGATATCGTATCATTAGTGTTCATAACATAGATCTCTCCATCTGACTTCAAATTGTATTGGCTCGACGTAGGGATTTTCTGGTTGGTTATGGAGCTCTTGAAATGTGACTCTTGAATATCATATATCGTTAAAACATCTAATTATACCATAAATTACACTTTCCCGTTTCTAACCTATTATCCACCATATCAGGATATTGTAATCACATTCGACTTTTCTTTTTCCTCTAAGAGTTTACGGTACAGGAATACTAACGACTCGTAAATATCAAAATATGGTTTATTTCAAAGCTTGATTCAATACTTCTGCCCTTATTGGAACTTTAAACAATCTATTAAGATTACATGGAATAGCCACAGTGACAGTTAATAGGTAACTTGCATCTCAGAAATGTAAATTAAAGCAGCAAATAAACCTTAAGCATAACACTGCTAATCGATGGGGCCACAACCAAACCAACTGAGATATCCACATGTTAGTTCTTTTATTTTGAATGAGTTAAATGCAATTTGAAGGAACTGTATCTCATATCATTGTTTTTTCATTCATAAACAGAAATCATCCGGAATAATTCATGGTTCTTCTATAGTCAAGTGAATATCAAAGAGATGGTGATGGTCAAACATATCAATCACCATTACTATGGAAATATGGATGTGGTCCAATGTATTTTACCACACAATCTACTTGATGCTAATTGTTCCTCCTTCACAGTATTTGTTCTAAATTTTATGTTAAGTCTCTTTCCTTAGAAAAAGAGCAATGATTTGGTTACAAACATAGCCCCTGTTGTATTGATATATTCCTATAGCAGGACCTCTTTAATCCGAACCCTGAAGATTTAACCCACACTCCGATTTGCAGAGTGTTCGCATTGTATTTGTTTGTTTGTATTTTAGGCAACCCTTATTGTCAATGAAATGCAATGTTAATAACTTGTGTGGTACCAAATTTCACCAAACCCTTTCCTCCCGTAAGTGTTTTTTCTTTCACAAAGTGGCTTTGAAACATGAGCAGTTTTATGTGCTATGCCTATCCCATTTGGGAATACAGGTGCGAGTTTATGTATGTATGTATGTATGTATTAATACAATTTTAATAATTTTCATCAATCTTCTTTATTACCTATATAAATAATTAAGTTTAATATTCTTAATAATGTACCTGCAAACTTTAAGTGATATTACGAATTGCAAAGTCTATAAATAGTTATTTATGTGACTGGTGCATAAAAGAGGTGTTAAAACATGAGTGTAGTTGTTATAGAACGAGGCAAAAGGAGAGTTTCATAATAAGATAACATGTCTTAATACCTAATCATATACAGTTGCATACATAACTTTATCTATATGTACAGATATATAGCATTAATTCAGGTATTTAAGAGGTAATATCAACTGATTGACTGTTAGTTCACCTTTGAAATGTTCAATATTTAAAACGAAAAAAATTACTATTTGAGATTTAGTCCCACTTTGTCGATAGCTATAAAGCCGCTTTGCAAGATGTAGCATGAAAAGGGTTTACTTCTTGTTTTTTCGGAAATGTTCGTATTGGTCATGATAGTTCAGTCAATGTTAGTACAACTTAATATACTGAGACTGACTGTACTAAAAATACGTAGGTAAATCTTTTCACTCTACCAGGATCAGTATACTTAATACAGGCCATTTGCTTATCGCTCCTGAGCATATTATCACATCTCGGACACTTGCAATCAAATATATGAAAGAGGCACTTTCCTAGCACACATTCTAAGCTCATGTAGGTGAACGCGTACCATGCTTGTATGAGTGAGGTATGACAGATCGACTGTTCGCGTTTTTAACAGGCGGTAACCGTGAGGTAACCGAGGGGATGGGCGGCCTTTCAGCGGGGTGCGGGAGTGGCCATCACGTACGATAGTACTCTTTATTACACTGTGATATTAAGATTATAACTTATTAGGTGTTCACACAATGGTGGGCTTTGTTTTCTCTTATTAAATATATTCTTATTTGTACAAATAATGTGAAGTGTTTGGGATTATTTTATGTGTATCATTCTGATTATAGTTTTTTTTAAACGCTATTTACCAATGAATATATTTGGATACCATAATTCCATAATAGTATGTTTAAAGTATGAATTGCTTAAATTAAAGACCAGTGGCTAATTTTTCGAAGTTACAAATTACAAGTAGTAGTCACGTCACTGTCATCTGACAAGTTAAAAAGAGACTTCTTATAACTCGTAACTTAAACCTTGAGAAATGGGCCACTGGTGACTTAGTTACCCCTCTACCTGTACAGTCTTCATTTTCCTCCAAAAAAAAATTCAACTAAATTGCGACTGTTCTTGTTTATCTTTCCACATCCTACATCCATTTTATATAATATATCATTAATTCATTTGCAAAATATATACTTAAAACATGAAAGTGTATTGTTACTACCACATATGTTATGAACTTCTTGCAGGTTTTGAAATAATAATGCGGAGTTCAATATGAAGGAGATGGTAGGAGGATGCTGCGTGTGCTCGGACGAGCGAGGTTGGCCAGACAACCCGCTGGTCTACTGCGACGGGAACGGATGCACAGTTGCGGTTCACCAAGGTACACAACCTTCACTCATATTTAGCATAAATATACTATTTATATTTATAACAATTGTACACCCTAATGGTGATCGCGGTGAGAGAAAAAGTTGTGCTAGACCGTAGATAAAGCTTATAAGATCAAGTAATTCCTTGCCTGCATGCCATCAATTTGAACAAAGTTATTTAAAGCTCTCAGATGTATCCAAACAAATATGTAAGTAGTGTTTTTGAGTTATCTTTGGATAACTTTTATAGGGTGGATATAATGGATCAACATTTTGGAATGACAGAGTTTCATTTGATCAACAAAAATCTACTAAAGTTAGAAATTCCAAATAATCTGGTTCCTAAACCAATAAAATTCGTATAACACTTAAGTTCTCACGTTTTGTGTCTTCAAAAAAATTCGATTAAAAAATACGACAATTTAGAAGAATCCTGTAAATCTACCATTGAACTGTACATGTAATAAATATGTGTAGATAAGAATATTTTTTCTTTTTTTTTATATGAAACTTTAACTAATAAGATTTGTGTATTTGTTAATGATCTATGGTGCATGGATTGGCATAAAATACATTAACCATAATATATCAATTAGGTAAATGCTCTTTAGGCTATTTTGTAAAGTATACATGAAAAGTTTTATTTTCTAGCGTGCTACGGTATAGTGACAGTGCCAACGGGCCCATGGTACTGTAGGAAATGCGAGAGTCCAGAAACCAAAGGGAAAGTGGTTAGTAATGATAATGAACAAGAGATACGAATAAGTGTGATAAAATAACTGTAATGATTAATACCTCTGTCTGGTTTTAGCGATGTGAGCTGTGTCCTTCTAAATCTGGTGCTCTCAAACGAGCTGATTCAGGAGGCTGGGCGCATGTTGTATGTGCACTTTACATACCCGAGGTTCGATTTGGCAATGTCACGTCTATGGAGCCAATTGTTTTAAGACTGATTCCGCCCGAGAGATACAATAAGGTAGATTTAAGAAATTGTATTCTCATTTTCATCTTTTTAATAATTCCTGATTTTTTGAGGTACAAATCCATCTATTTTTTTATAATTTCAGAATTGCTACATTTGTCAAGAGTCTGGTAAAACTCATAGAGCTACTGCTGGCGCGTGTATGCAGTGTAACAAATCTGGTAAGCAGAGGTCACTCTTTTGGAAGTTAATTAAGAAGCTACAGGAGCGAAAATGCTTAAATGGAAAGGAGCCCCCCTTTCAATTTGGGAATTTTAGTTAAATATACTAGTGTATTAACTAGATTTATCGAAGAAAAATTTTCCATTCAGAACAACTCGGTTAAAAGATATTGAGAAAAAATCTTTAAAATCGAGGTTCCGCTCTCGACTGTTTCCTCCTTCAAAACTTAATCAATCATAACATAACGAAATTTGAGAATCTGAATTACAATGAAATAATCTGTGTCGGACCGTTTAGTTTTTCTGACTAATTGTTACCAATTTTGAATACCGCACCTTTTTTTGCGCCTTAATCAATAAGGCGGTTTTTGGAAATTTTGTCTTTAAAATATATAATACCATGAAAACGGTCAGAGACAGATGAAAATAATAATAATCTGTGTTGAAAATATCATTGCTCTGTCTTCATAAAATAGTCGAGAGCGTTTGTATGGAGAATTGACCCCTCCTGTATCGTCTTAAGATCTAAACTGTGTTTCGCCTTTCTACATTTTACTATATATTTGTACATTATCATTCTCAACAACGAAATTTCAATACAAGGTGTATTCGGTAGGGTGCAAACAACAGTTTCACGTGACTTGCGCCCAGAGCTTGGGCCTGCTCTGCGAGGAGGCCGGCAACTACTTGGACAACGTCAAATATTGTGGCTACTGTCAACACCATTACAGTAAACTGGTCAGTATTCAGCAACCATGGCTTTGCTAAGTACAGTCAGCATCACGAAATTGTTATTCTGTTGCTGGCTATACTTTCCCGAACTTGGCCTATATTTGCTGCTATATGCAGGCAATTAATCTTGCCTTATTTGTCTAAAGCTCTTAATAATTGTATTAATTGTATTTTCTGTATAAAAGAAAAAAGAAGCATACCTACTTGGCGGGCCTTATTTGTGCAAATAAGGCTAGATGAATCACTGAGAGAAAGGACGAGTATTCAATATTTCTTTTTCAACATATGCTGTATGTCAAATGGCAATATAAAGACTCACATGTATGTACCTAGATACAGACTGTAAATCACATAACCGGCTACCGCACAGTTCGATTCCTAATTATGATGTCACCATCATCGCAAAGCTACAAGTTTGTACTAATACAACGGGAAACCAGATTATAAACGAAAAACTAGACCGCCTAACCAAACTCAACTAACCAATAGGTACCTACGCTCTTCATATCAATTTTAAGCGACTATTTATCCTGTTTGCGATGCTTCGACGCGCACTACTTTATTACCATTAGTAGTATCGTATTAGTAGTAGCAAGTAGTGTAAAACCTGGTGTTGAGGTACGAGCCGATTGCAATTGTTCCGCCCGCGAGTTAGGCTACATATTCATTCGGGAGACGTTAGAACCGAAATGGTTGACTGTGCAGAAAAAGGGCGGGAACGTGAAGACCATCCCTCCGTACAAGCCTGTGTCGCATGACAGCCCGTCCAGTGACTCCAGCTGTGAGAAGGAGGGCGACGCGTCGCCCATGGCTAGCGGGAGCGGGACCCCTACACATGCTGCTAAGCCCAAAGGGGTATGTGTAAAATATAAAGCCTTCATTATCATTCATACATCGCAACATTTATTTTGCCACCTTGGTTTCGTTACTCAGTTATTCAAATTATATTTTTAATCGATTTACATAGAATTCATAACAACCTGGCGATTGTAGTTACTTAAACGCCCGTATACGATGCTGTGTCGGTTTCGCTCAACCTTTATACTACTTCAACCTAACAAAGAATTTAGATTAAAATCAGATACATAATTTAAATGCGGAAGGAATATATGAACTATTATTGATTCTCACAATAAAAATACTTAAATTAACTACTACTCAAATTATGTGATTGTTGTTCTAAAATTTGACACTAAATATCAAATAACTAACTGATATCCATAAAAATTGTAAGAAGGTATCTGATAGAATGACAATTGGCTTAAGTACTGCCATCCCGGGCATAAAATTTCAATAAATAAATAACAAAAATATAAGGTTTGATAGGGGAAGCTATGCTATACGTAACACAGTTTTAATCAACACCAATATAGCCGAAATATGATAAACTTTTTAAAATAACACTTCTTTTGTTTGTATTAATTACTCAGTGAAATTACTACTAAGGAACAGCCTATGTTTTAGAGAACGTTCTGGTATTTTATGTTTTATCCAAGTGTGATGAAGTCTTTTTAACCTATATATATATATATAGAGGTAATTTTTATCTATATCTTCCTAGAGAAATGACCTCTGTTGACATAGAAATAAGTCCTTTTGAAAAGACACTCCTCAAATATAGTGTGAATATTACATTTTCTCATAAAAATGAACAATTAGAATATACGAACCGGTTTTGAATTTTAATGATTTTTAGCCTCCTAAACGAATTCTGAAATTTTTACTTAGGGGCGTCCATTAATTACGCAAGAAGTGCTTGAAGGTCTGCGAGAAATCTTACGATATTTCCCTCCAGGTGAAGTATTGCAAGGTTTGCCTCGACTTGCCTAACTCCCTCCCCCCGTCCCACCCCTCGTGTTATTAATGGACGTCTTCTTAATGTCACGAGCTTTTTCGGGTCTAATACAGAATATCTGACGTCTGTTTTCTGTTATGACGATACACTTTGTACACAACTTCACTTTACAGGAAGGTAACGTAACGAGCATCCTTCTATTGGACTCATAATTCCGAATAGAAATAGCAACATTAAATTGCCATAGAACATTATAATCAACAACTTGGATAAAACTTGGGAACTATTAATTATATCAGTGATTTCCGATTTCAAATCGTATATGGACTGTTAAGTAAGTTTTCGAATACCGTTAGCTTAGACCAGATATTGAAATATTTGTATATCTTATCCCAGTATTGTAATGCATAGTAGGTGACCGTGCAGCCCGCATGTGGTCAGATTACGTTACTTGACACGGGATATATAATGTATATATAAAAGCACTTGGTTTGATTTGCTAAGGCAAGCTTTTCGTGGTAATCTTCTTTCTTTAGAGCACATTGGTTTACACCGTACAGTCTACAACACCTTGCTTTGGTCGTTGGTAAAAATTAAAATTTATTCCAAATCTAAATTTGAACAGCGTTGTGTTAATTGCGATGATAATGATATTATTCAAATGAAAAGTCCAATGACCTTACCTACATAAGTTATTTATTATTTTCCTTTTGATGTGACCTACAGTAATGCCGTCGCTTAATTTTTAGCCCGGTCGAAAATCAGGTGGTGTCTCAGGAAAGAACACTCCTAACTCATCAAAGACTCCTACAAACACTCCTCAGCCTACAGGTAAGTCTTTCGATTTATGAAGATTTTTAGGATCTGTAAAACTCGTTAAAACATTGATCCTATAAATCTCGTCTTGAACGAAATTCGTAGTCCCATCATGTCATTCGCGTCATGTCGCCCCGGTGCCTACAGAGCATATGAGGCGCGTCTAAAATTGTGTTTATTGCATTGTAACCTGAGATGTTTGCGCTTCATTCCCCGGTGATCTACCGTACCTATGCTACATCCGTGTCGGCGGTGTGCTTTGATCTCATATCAAGCTACCGTGAAAACTGTTATTACATCCTAGCTTACTTATTCATTTAATGAACTGAAATATGATTAAGACTAAAATATTTGTTCCTGAGTCATGGATGTTTTCTATGTATATTATATATGTATGTATTTATCTATATAAGTAAGTATATCGTCGCCTAACACCCATAGTACAATCTTTGCTTAGTTTGGGGTTAGGTTGATCTGTGTAAGGTGTCCCCCAATATTTATTTATTATTTTACGCGAAAATGATTAGCCTTTATTCGTAGTGTAAGATGCAACAGACCTAAAAAAAACAATCATGTATTTAAACGGAAATGTTTTTTTTTTACTTTGTAAGTATATATGTAATATTTATTTCATAAACAAAGTCTGGCAAACAAGAACTCGTGCATTTAAAAGTAAAATTGAGGTTTGATTGCGCTATGATATGATTACGCATTCTTACATAATTTCAGTCTCAATAATGTTTTGTTACTATTAAGCAGATAGAAAATAGTTTTGACAGACAATAGGGATGTTGACAATTTTTACAATCTGTTTGGATTTTATAGTTTTTTAATTATTGGGTGTCGTAAACAAAAGATAAAGAAATAATGTACGTGACAGACAAGAAGAAGCCGTCGCCTTCGCGGCGCGGGTCTTCGGCGACGGAAGGCGGGTCAGGCAGCAAGGCCAACACGCCGGCGCCCTCGCCGCAGCACCCGGCCTCTGACGCTCCCCCGCCCTCTAACAAACGTAACTACACACAACCGATGCCGGTCCTTCAACTATCCTAATAATAATAAACAAAACTACAATTTGAACAGTGTTTGAACTAATACTGAGGTAAATATCAGAAAAGCTAATCGATACCGCATACTATTTTGCATCAACCAGTCATTTTAAAGAGAGTGTGATGTCCCCTGGTAAAAACGCAGATGAACTTAGGAATCAAAACTCGCCTGCGGCATACCCGGGCCATTGCCCATTACGCACCCATCAGATCACATTCATCGTCACTCTCGTTTGCCTGCTGTGTCATTGTCTTTGTTTTTATAGCACCTGGTGGATCTACTCCTGGCAGCACCCCAAAAGCGAGTCTGCCGGCATCCTCCCCCAGTTCCAAGTCTATAGAAGCTATCGGGGTGATCAGCTCGGTCGCGTCTGCTACCTCAGTACCTTTGACGGCAATAACAGCTACTCCCCCCAGGTAAAATATTCAAACTGCAAATTCAGGCTTGTAAAGTTTTTTTGTATAACATCATAAGTATTTCATATTTATTCAATGCAACCACCATATATATTAAGTATAAAGTCTGGGTACCCACATGGACCCTGTGCTGGCATATCAATATGTGGAGAGCATAGTATGTATTTTTTTTAATTGTGTGCCGTAAATTGGCGTTATACATTGTCAGCTCGTCAGCGAGCACAGCCGCCAAGCCGCTGTACCAGGAGTCGGTGATCACGAACACGGACAGCGCAGACACGAAGCAGACCAAGAAGCGCAAGGCGGTGACGGCGGCCGGCACGCCCACGCCGCTCGACTACGCGCCCACGCCGCCTCCCACTGCGGTACCTTTACACACTCTTCCCATGCCGAGGCTTTACCCATTCATTGCCGACGTTAAAATGCCTGTCAAAATAGGCTAGTTTCCTATCCAGTCAAATTTGCTAATACTGAAGAGTTCCGTCAGGGTCAGTTCATTTACTTTATATCTTTCTCTTTGACCTATTAAATATAAACTATGTTTAAACATAACTACTGTCCATATTTTTCTTCTAATTATGTGGTGCTTTATTTCGTGCACTGCATAAAGTATTTTATTTTTAGTAGGTATAGGAAATTAGCCTATTGCAGCAATGTAAACGAACCAAACCATCCAATGAACTATCCATGTTCAAGGACTATTTTATTGTTTTAGTAGTAAGAATCAATCAAGAAAATCAAATACACTTTAAATACAAGGTTTGTTTACATTGTCCGCAAATTCTATTGATGGCAACTTTACATTAACTGCTAGACTGCTGATGCTTCTACGTATTTAAAGTGCATGCATGAATGGATCACCGCTGCGAAGGCAGGTTGTTATAACACCGAAACCAAAATAGACTATGAAAATAATGATAAAATTTATTCTGAATTTTGATTTGTAATCATTATTAATTTAGTGTAAAAAAAAATGTTATTTCGAATTTTTAATGAGGTCTAAATTGAGTCAGATTTTCTTTGTCTTATTTGAGTTACGTACATGTCAAAAAAGATATGAGGTCAGTGCGGGCAAGACCGGCATACTTTATTTGAGATAAAGTTTGAGTGGATAAAACTATACTAGTAAAGTAGTCTGGAGTGATCCGCATGGTCCTATGGGCTAGCAAATTTTATATTCTACAGTTTTTATAATATTTTGGTGAAATAAGGCAATTTTAAGTGATAAAAATCACTTTTTTTAAGGCTCGGCGGGTTGACCGTCCCCACGCGCGAGTACGGAAAGACCGTCTAGTGCTCGTTGTCGCGTAATTTCATATGGAAATAAGTATCAAAATCATGTTCATTGTTATATTCTGTAATAACAAAGACTAATGTGATATATATTAAAACAAATAACGTTGATATTTTGAACATATCAGCATTTTTCAATTTATAAGGCAAGACCGTCATATGTCCCGTAAATGAGGTTGAAAACCTTCTTTTTTCAGGTCCAAACAAAAGCAAAGCCGAAACTTATATTTAAAATTAACCTACGAAATAAGTAGAGTTTAAACGGGTGTTTTAAACTCTACTTATTTCCCATAAAGCCTAAAAAAGGTGCCTTACTCTTATATGCCCGTCTTTCCAACTAGGCATAATTTCGAAGTTACATATTTCAGGACATAAAACAATAAATTGAACGCGTTTTAAGAGCAATAATTTTACTAGACAGGAAGAACGACTATTAAATTACTAGGTTACATACATAATGCACAAATATTCCAACTGCTTCTATTTTATTTAAATTTTTTGCGTAACCTTGTTGAACTCGATGGTCGAGTTCGAAACAAGAATCAAGTTTTTTGTCAACTAGTGTTCGTCCTAGGGATATCTATTGGAGACCAATGGATTAAGGATGAAAAACTGGTATACCTTTGGAGGTTTAAGAAGTGATAGATATATAAATACAAAAGTTATATTCAGTAGACTTTCTGGGTAGACGGTCTTCTCCACACTGACCTTAACGACAAAAAAATTGTTATTTTGAGAGTACCTTATTGGTAATTTGGTATATACAGAAATTTATATAAAAACGGTTTAATGGCCCTGGAAAATCTCCATGATAGGTAGAAGTATCTTTTTAGAAGGTACATATGTAAAACAATAAATTAGGCAGATTCAAATATATTTGTATTAATTTCGGATACTAGTCAACCGGCTCTCGTATTGCTATTTATATCATTGTTACTTGGGCATCTCAGCAACCTGAAAGAGACTGTCAGAAACAGTTACAACGTTTTTTTTCTGTTAATATGGTTTCAAGGCATAGGAATCAAAGTGGGAAAGAGTAGGACTCCTAGATCATGTCAGGCTTCGGAGACATTTAGAATCAAACACAAAATTGGGTGCGGAGATAGATAATGGGAAGAACGAAAAAACTATATGTAAATACATATAATTTGGTCTGAAAGTATTAACTATTTTTTTCTAGGCAAAGACTGAAGCAGGGGACAACGTGGGTGTGTCCCACTTTTCAAGCGTGAGCGCCGCGCCGCCGCCGCCGCCTCCGCCGCCACCCGCGCACAGTCCCGCTGCGCAGCCTAGCCCCAGGTACCTATTTCATAACATCATCCCTTATACACTTTCTTAATGCCTGGTTTTAGTTCTAATGTAGTTCAAATGAGGATTGTATCAACATTTCGTGTTAAATAAGCGTGATCTGCATATATGATCAATGATATGAGGACGGATTTTATGAGCAAGTGGTTCATAAAATTCTTCTTTGGGCATTTCAAAACAATAACAATTTATAAATTGCAGACATTTACCCAGCCCTATGCCTGGCCCCAGCGGCGCGAACCTGGCGGTGACCAACATAAGATCCCCATCGCACCCACAGGTCAGTCACAACGTTTTTACTTATATATATTTTACGAACTTCTTAAGCATCCTGTCCCCATTAGTTCTTCATTAACCGATTCGTTGCGTGTTCCATTTTCGAAAATTTTACGCTGCGGCGGCGACCAAGTTCTGTCGATTTTAAAATAACACGCCTCGCGTAAAAACCTTGGGCTTGATGATACGCCTCTCGTGCCAACCGCACAGAAACGGTTAATATGTTTTGTTGGAACAAGTAGGATTATTTGCTACCTTTTCTACCAAGCCCATAGCTTAGTATTAATGTATAAAACCTTCCAATTTTACTGAGTTTGAAATGTGTGTTCGATAGAGAATAGATGTTAAACCCTTCGAAAATTCTTTATTGGCTACGTGATTATTAACTTATTGTTGTGAAGAATACCTAATCGTGATATTAAATTTAATTTAATAGTCCTCCAACCTTTTTCCACCGGTATACATACTGTAGAATCCGTTTATTATGACTCCGCTAAATCCGCTTATGCTGATCCGCTTAATATGACGTAATTTCTGTGCAAAGTTTTTATATAAACTTTTGATATAGACTGCTTACGTATACTGATAAACGCTTACTATGACCTAAAAACTGTTTTTGTGAAACTACGACCGGTTGGTTATAGTGACTAACTTGATGGTTTTCTTGTCCATATGGCTTTCCTCGCGGGAACCTTTGGTGCGTTCATGGCCTGCCTGTTATTTTGGCATTATCACATTAGTTAGTACAAGTTTAATCAAATTCACAATCACAAAACTATGACGTTGATGAAACTATGCTTTGTACGACATCCGTTTGTCAGTGCCGAGTTTGTCATTTCCCTTCGATGTCATTTATAAGCGGATTCTACTGTATCACATTTGCCTTAAACTATCAATTGTTTCATTAGTTTGTTTATCCTGTTCCCTATTCCAGGCATAGTGATCAACTGATCACATACGCGCCAGTAGAATTTAACCATAAGAGTCGCGTTGATATTTTAATATTCGATTCATATGATTGTCAAAGCTGATGAATTAGAATTATATATTTGCATTTTTGGAAAAACCTTGTTGATAGTTTGGTGCGGCCTGGAAAGGGGTTAAATTGTTAACGTACTTACATAATTTGTTACTTTATTCACTGAATGATTGTGTATAAATGAAAGTATAGTGAATGCATGTACGCGTTGTATTATCCTTTTTTGTAATGATTGTTATTATTGTACAAAGACTACATTTAGTTGGCGGGGATAAAGCCTGATAAGTTAAATCTTGTCAGGCTTTAAACCTCAGCAGCACATGTTTGCTTTTTAGATAAAAGTGAATATAACAGTTCAAAATCAAATAAAGAAAAAAAACACATTGTACTTAATTAAAACAAACATTAATACAAGTAGTAAAACACATACGTTAAGGTGGCTCGCTTTCCATACAAAAATCATCTCACATTGATTTAGTCACCGCACACTACAACTAAATAAAAATATGCGCATACATATACTTTACATTATCCATTTTCGCAGTATTAAATGAAATACATTGTTTCATACAGAAATCATGGACAAATCCATGTGAATTTTTTATTAATTTTACGAAAACGTGCGTGCCAAATTTTGTGTACAGACACAGAGCCGTCATATTTCGCGCATTTTTAGTTGACATTGTCATCAGTGACACTTGGCTCTTGACAAGTAATTATTTAAAGATATTGGTTTACTTAACTCAAGCAGACTCAGAAATAATGACGCATTTTGTCAATAAAGATACATATCGTGTATTTCGACACTGCTAGTCTAAATCGAAATGGCGTCTCGGTCAAACGCATTGACTATGAAGCAGAAGATTTCGAGTTCCATTCCGGGGTCTTTTTTAATCATTTGAACTTTTTTTGGATTTATTAAGTTTTTTTTTATATTTTTTAATAGAATAAATATTCTATTAAAAAAGACTCTTACTATATTTCTTTCCTATTTTTTATTTTCATACAAAAATACAATACAATCTTTATTGTGCCTTTGTTGATAAAATAAAATATTACACGTCAGGTCAGGTACATAGGTCATAGTGTGGGCATAGTATTAGTAATGTGCTGACTTCCTTACATTTACTGAGCTAGTTGACCTATGTTGTTGTTGTGTGAATGTTTTTCTTCAACAACTAAATAGTTATATATATGAATATGTATGTAGGTATGTGGGTAGCTTTTGCACATTGTAATTTTTCCTCAGTCACCCGTTGAGCTCAGAGACCACGAACGCTGTAGTGTTCGAAACGTCGGGATGAATTGTAAATTCATTATACACGATTTAATCCGTTTTCATAGTTTTTATTTCATGAGTAACTATCGCGGTAACTGAAGACAATATTAACTAAATGGTTACAAATAATAATTATCATCAATATAATCAGGTCCAGGCAGGCAATTATGGTCGCGCGATAAATGATAAAACATCTGGCCGTCCCTATAATCGCACTTACTAATAGTGCGACAGGGACGGCCTGATATTTTATCGTTTATCGCGCGACCATGCTACCCGTGCTGTACTAGCTTTTGCCCGCGGCTTCGCTTGCGTTAGAAAGAGACAAAAGTAGCATATGTCACTCTCCATCCCTTCAACTATCTCCACTTAAAAAACATGTCAATCCGTCGCTTCGTTTGGCCGTGAAAGACGGACAAACAAACAAACAAACACACATTATCTTTGGTGAAACAACGAATTCTTCCACTTCAGATTATAGAGTAACCAGCTTTTCCCATTTATAATAAACTAGGTTTTGACCGCGGCTTCGCTCCCGTAAGAAAGAGACAAAAGGTAGCCTATGTCACTCTCCATCCCTTCAACTAAATCCCCTGAAATAATAATCACGTCAATTCCTCGCTCCGGTTTTGCCGTGAAAGACGGACAAACAAACAGACACACACCCATTCTTATTTGTAATTTTTGTACGGATTTGACATTATTATTTATATTTAAATAATTATATACGTATAGCCTAATTTCGTCGGTAACAGCGTGTTATGTAATGGCGTCGTTGGTGGACAGTCGCCTGTCACGCCGTGAAACTGCGTTCGAATCCCGGGATTCTATAAACTTTTTGTATTTTTTTTGGATATAAATTTCGTATTTTTTATTGACCGAGCAAGAATGGAGAGCCGAAGGTATCAATTTTATCTTAGAGAACATATTGATTTTTTTATTGTCATTTTGATTTTCTATTTATTAAGTTGAGATATAAAACACAACTTTTGATACCCTCGCTAAATATAATATATTCTCGAAATTACTCCTTAGATAAAAAAGTCCACTTGAGTTTTTAAAGCACTACGATACTCAGTTAACTATTGCATTTTCATTTACTAATTTAAGATTTCAAAAGCGATTTGAATACCCTTGCTCCATCGAAAATAAACAATTAGAAAAAAAAATCATTCGAATCGTACTTTAGAAACTAAAATTTATGTATACTTTTTGGAATTTTTTAAAATATCAGATTAGGATAATTATGTTAGAAATTCTGAGTTCGACGAACCCAAAAATTATTACCATATAAGAGAATAGGTTTTTAATCTTTTTTGTGGAAAACGCTCAGTAACTACTGTACGAGTACATATACATTTATGTATAATAATAAAACAAAAAATAGTGTCTCATAGTGTTGTGTTCCTGCCGGTGAGTAAGGCTGCCAGAGCTCAACGAGGGTGCGGGGTGCTGACGACGGGAGGACTTACGGAACTAATTTGTTCCGTCTATTGTCCTTTGAGTCGTCGGCAACCCAAACCCTCCTTTGAACTTGTACACTCCTTTTTGCTGTGCACACACAGCAAAGGGGAGTGTACAAGTTTCTAATGGGGCGGCAACGCGCATGCGACACTCTTTGAGTTGCAGGCGTCCATAGGTTACGGTGACCGCTTTCCATCAGGCGGACCGTATGCTTGTTTGCCACCGACGTAGTATAAAAAAAAAAAAAGAGAAAAAGTCCTGGATTCGAACCCAGTACTTCCATGCAAATCATGCGAAAACACGTATTTACCGCAAGGCTATTTAAACAAGCTGTCGCCGCGTGAAATTATCGACTAGAAGGAATACAAGAACACTGTTTGTATGTGTGAGTGGTACTTAAAAATAGTGTAAAATAGTAAATTTATCTACATTAAGGGGATTAACGTTACAATGAGAAGTTGAATGTATGTTGTAATACGTCAATTTTAATATTAAATGTTCGCGAAGCTTAATTGAAAGTATATAAATGCCTGTACGACTCCACAAAAAAAATAAGACCGGTAATTTGCAGATTAACGCCATCTAACGCAGCCTGAGCTTCGGGTAACCTAGGCGAGCCACCTTAATCAATTATCTTACACGTACTCTCCGTTTTTTGAATGAAGGTTCATGTTAAAGTATTGCCACGAGTACAACTTTTTTTACTCAGGGAAAGCGATAGCGGTAATTTTAAATTGACGCGTTATTATACACCGTGTTTCACTTAACACTAAAAACCTGAAAACTGTTTGTTCAGAATCGAGAGTAGAATCGATTGAGCTATATCTTGATGGGGGTAATATTTTTATTTTTAATTTGTATTATTAGTTATTGTTTACGTGCCCATTCTACAAATTTGTAATACAACATTGTGCATATCATATTGTTAGAGGTTGTATACCTTTTTCAGTATTTAAGGGTATTAATACTGGCTGGTTACTTGGACGATTATTTTTTCTGCTACGAGATAGACGTTGTGCGTCAGTTTAATTTTAAAGTTTATCATAAGTCATAACAAATTGAACTCGTACCTAATTACAACCTTGTCATTTTGAATTTCAGGTTTAAATTTGCTTACTGAGTCACCTGTCCAATTTGAAGTTTACTGTGACACAGGTTAAAGTGCTTTATATTGACATAGCTGTCTATTGGTAAACCTTATGTCGTTGCAGTAACGTACACAATTAAACAGTTTGAAGGTTTATGATGGTAGCTAGCAATTATTTTATTGAGTGTAGAGTTAAAAGCCGAGTAGAGCTGCACAGAAAATTTAAAACTCAATTTAAAAAAATAATAATCGTCAGATTAAAAAATGAACATTCTAGATACGTTTAAAAAAATAAAAATCAGTTGGGGTGTCTGAGGTTTTGAGTGATACCGGAAACACCGTGTATAAAAGTTATTATACAAAATTGTATCATATTCAAAACATAGTTTTTTTTTTTTTAATTATTAGCATTAGAGAGAACGTAAAAGAATGAAGCTCGAGGTATTTTATAAGACATTTTTGCCACAACTGTCAGTATGAACAGACATTTAAATAAAATACTCTATTGTTTTACACACAACAATTATAAGTGTGTTTGATATTTATATAGAAATAATACTTACAATTATACATTTAATTTAAACATATTTGTTTTAATCTGTATTATTTAAAATTTCCTAATTTAGTTCTGGAAAGGTTGCATATTAAAAAACTTAAAGAAGCAGACATTTGAAACTATCGGTTCATTTTATGAGCTGTCAGTTGTCAATGGTATTAATTTATTTATACATATTAGGTACGTTTTTTTTTGTGTGAACATTTAGAATTTTATGATACAAGCACTTATTTTATTACTTTATTATTAATATTCTATTTTGTGATTACTGCAATGGGTCAGCCAGAGGCAGGCCCAAGTTGATTGCACAAACACCTTCACTCCAATTTTTCTTAGCAAATTATCAAATGATGCGATTGATATACCTACGGGTGCAAGTAAAAAAAAATCTAAAAATAACTAATATTGACCTGTGTGCGTAGCCGAATGCCCAAACGCTTTACGATTCGCTCACGATTCGTTCAGGATTCGCTCACCAGTCGTGAGCGTTTCGTGAAGCGTTTGTGCATTCAGCTACGCACACTGTTATGTTCTCTTTCTGTTTAAAATTCTTAACATCTAATATTTTGTTTATATTAAAATAATATTTGTTTACCAAATTTCTTGTTCTAAAAAAAAACGAGGTATAGTTTTCATTTCATCATGTCAATTTCTTATTTCAGCTTTGCTTTTGTTTGCGCAGCTTTGTATCATCGTTACATGCTTACTTATCTTCGGGGAAAATAGCATGTTAATAACAATTATGCTTTACAAACTAGCTCTGCCAAAATATTTATATCGAAATATCCGTTACAAATGTCGATAAACTAAAGCTGGCGTGACCGTGAACTGACTGATTGAAGAAGTTACATGAATGAAGATTTCTTAGGACTTCATACACATGTGACATGATACCTACTTATTAACATTATTTCATTCACATCAGCATTGGAAACTCGATGGTTTTGGCTTTAGCAATGATATTCACAATTTAAATTAGTTCTTCCAATTTATTTATATTATAATTCATAATATATTTTTAAACATTACGAAAGGCGGGCTATTATCAACTTCCTCTATAAGTTGCTATGGTAGGAAAGCTCAATCAAGTTGTTGCCAATTTGGTATCGATATATGAGATTAATATTAGGTAAACCTATTTTTTTATATTTCGTTACTTGCTTACGCTTTATTTATTATTTTGTGAGGTTTAGCCGCATTTACCGACGTGGAATTATTTAGGTCGAAAAGTAAGCGAGATGAGGTCGTCTTTAGCAACGCGATCTTAGTCTTCATGGCATTGATATTGTTTTGTTCTTTCGATAGTGGGTGGACTAATCGTCCCAATCTCGTTCGTAGCCCAATGACTGAAGTTGATTCCACGTCGATAAGTGTGGCAAAATTACTAGAGTTTGGTTGAATGCTAGCACGTTGGTACGGCTAATGAAGGCGTGGGTTGTGTAGGGCGTGAAAAGCGAGCGCGACGGGCCGGCGTCCCTGCTCGTGTCGGTGCCTTTGCCGTCCACCAGCCACGGCCTCAACCTCAGCGCCCAAGCACAGGTTATTTTCGGGACCACTGCTATAGCTCTTATTTAATCGAAACGAAGAACATACTAGTCAAGGAATACTATTTGTAAAAACGTGTGTCAATACTGGAGGTGAATGATATTTATTCATCAGAAACTACTAAATAGAAGAGAGCAACGTCATTAAATGACGTTGTTGCTCTCTTCGTTGTATACATTTTATACAACACTGAGTGCCTTATTGCCGTAGCTAAGGTATTTTTTTAACATATTTATGAGTTGATTAAACTGGGAGTCGTATCTTTATTAAATACCTAGTTGGTTAAAAAAAATCAAAAATAAGGAAACAGTCGTATTGTTTCATTACTTACACATAATATTTATATTTTTTCAGTTTTGCACAATACCTTTTAATATTCGGGAAAAGTCAACGAAAAAATACGTCTTTTGCAGTTTTACAAATATTTAATCTTGTATAAAACGTTAAGCCAAATTCTAGCTAAGGCATTTACTTAGAGATATCTTTGTCACAGCTATTAAATAAAATACATGATTAGACGTATTATTGGAGCGTTCTCTAAACGTGGAAGTGAAAAAAAATCTGTCAAATGTAATCAGCATTCTTTATGACAATAAAAAAACACATTGTAATATACAGTGCTGGACAAAATGCATCATACACCGACATATAAAATAAACTTTCTATCATAATTTCTTTACCCTTAAACTTAACATCACAGTTGTGTTGGAAAACTTTTAGCTAATTTCATGGCGTACAACATACAGACAATAGCATATCAATGATTGTACAATTATTGTTTTACATGGGTATAAATATAAATATTAGTACTTTTGGCTCTGGACAAATTTGAACATACAGTAATTAAAATACGTATAAGTGTGTATGGATTTCATCTGCTTTAGATATTGCTGCTTGTCTCGGAGGAACATTTTCAGTTACAAACTGAAGGTATTTATCTAACCCAAGCTTTTTCCTGCGTGCCTACTAAAGTAGGCAAAGTGGGTATAATTCAGAATAACATTTGATATTTTCTTTGTTTTTCCAAAAACTTCCTTAAATTTTGGCTAGGATTGATAACATGAGACTATGTTAGCCATTGAAGCTACTTAATCCTATGAATCACAACGAACGCATGAAATAGACATACTAGTATTTTCTTTCAGTCATCTTTATTAAACACATCATATATATTCAGACGGGCGATGGCTGAAAGACAATACCAGTATGTATATCTCATGCGTTTGTTATGATTAATAGGAATGAATAGCTTGAATGGCTTACATAGTCTCATGTAATCAATCCATGCCAAAATTTAAGGAAGTTTTTGGAAAAATAAAGAAAATATCAAATGTCATTCTAAATTATACCCACTTTGCCTACTTTAGTAGACACACAGGAAAAAGCTTGGGTTAGATAAATACCTTCAGTTTCTAACAGAAAATGTTACTCTGAGACAATCAGCGATATCTAAAGCAGATGAAAGCCATACACACTACTACATTGCATTTCATTCGTATTTTAATTACTGTATGATCAAATTTGTCCAGAGCCTAAAGTTCTGATATTTATATTTATACTCATGTAAAAAAATAATTGTACGATCATTGATATGTTATTATCTGTATATTATAAATAAATAATAAAAATAAAAATTGTTTATTTTCAGACAATTACAGTCCATAGTTGTTAGTGTACACTTACATGCTATGTTACGTTCTTATAATCTACTTACATATTTTAATGACTACAAAGTGAATTGAGTGATTTACCGAATCACATGCTTGTACACATGTAATTCGATATATCGCCCCAAAATGTCAGAGTCGAAACGCTCTGCTATCATCTTCAGGATCCCATTGCCGCTCCCCCGCATACGGTGCACCACTGAAGCATTAGACTTTCGCATAATGGCATAAAAGTCGTCTACATGCGCATTCGCGAACATGCCAGAGGCACTACAATAATATCATCTTTTAAATCCTCAGTCACTATGTGACCTAAATATCTGAAATTGTAAACGGTTCAAAGCAGTTCCATTTAAGATTATAGGAAAGACCCTTATTTTTACCTTTACCATAAATTCACTTTTCTTCTCATTGTACTTTAAACCATGTTCCACAGCATATTATGAAATTAGCTAAAAGTTTTCCAATACAACTGTGATATTAAGTTTAAGGGTAAAGAAATTATAATAGAAATTTTATTTTATATATCGGTGTATGATGCATTTTGTCCAGCACTGTACATACAATTCTTTACCTAAAACCAATTTATTTTTATGTTATGACATTAAAACATCTATTAAGCTTCTAAATCTTCTAATATACATATATCGCAGTAAAACCAATATTTGATTTCGCCTCATTTTAACCCAGTAGAAAAATAAATATTAGTGTATGTAGCGATCAACTAATAGGCCCATGTCGAACAAGGATTTAATGTAAGTAGGATTAACAAACGCATCTCAATCAATAGGGTAGCGCTTTCTATAGGCACTAACCTGTAAATCTAGTTTACTATGGTTTGTGTGGTAACACAACTGATTCACGTGTGCAATCGTTCGCCTCCCCTGTTCAATCACATGGTAATAACGACTGTGGCTAACGTTCACAAGGGGTCAATTTATGTTTTAGTGCTTCGTTTCATATTAAATAACGGCTGTGTGGTCCCGAGTTAACAGATCTTTTATTAGTTTGATTGTAATGTTAATTACTTGTTGCATGTGAAGTAGCCGGATTCTGGCATCGCGCCTGTTATAAGAGATCTGTTGACTGCTTAACTTTATTTAGCTGTAGGTATCTAGGAACACTAACCGCCTTGCATTCATGTTGCGTAACTAAAGCATTGTTTATGCATGCTCTATGCATCGAGAGGATTTCTGAAGATGCCTAGCTTGCGCGACTCATGTATAGATACATTAACAATATAATACCGACGCTGTTTATTAACTAACAGTTCACGTATTATTGTACAGTATTCAACGTGTCTCAAACCAATTTAGCTATTATTTGCTTGCGTTGACAAATAACAGGTGTAACGAACAGCTTACACCTTTTCCAACAAAATCGAAGAATACAATAATACTTAAGATGTTGAAAAGGAGATATGTTTTCTTATCACATTTCGCTACAGCTAAAAATAGACAGAAGTCCTTACTTAACAAATTCCAAACATATTATTAGATTAACTTATGAGGCATATCGTCAGGTGAAAGTCAAAGCTAATTGTAAGAAAGAGGTAACAAAAATCATTTAGTTTTCGTACTTGTTGTAGTAATTGGTTCTCAACTGGCGATTTGTTATATCTTACATAATATATTATAATAACTTGTTAATGCTTAATAAAACCAAAAATCGGTAGTACTGTCATACAAATCCAAAACAGAATTAAATCTAAATTGTACCTGAATCCGAATAAGTAAAGGTATCATCGTTAAAAGTCGATTATTTACTGTTCTAAGTATATTACTCTATCTATAAGTTTATTGTTATATTTTATGCTGCCGAAGAACTTATTGCACTGACTTGCATTAAACTTTTTCAACTTATATTCTATAAAGGTTTCTGCACCACCAGAGATGTCGGCACCTTCGCCTCATATATTCCATCAACCTCAAAAACAGGCAAGTAGTAATTAATATAAGAATACCATAATATAATAAATATCATGGCTTAATTTATAATTTTGAAATAATTACCTACTGTATGATGAAACATAGTGCTGGGATACTATAAGTATCTTGTTTAGTTATAATTCTAAGGAAAATTTAATTGATCGATTCGCAGTCTTAAATAAATGAACTAAGCATAAAATGAATAAATATCATATTATTACATTGAAACTGGACTTAATCGCATAAGGCATACGTTTTTATAATATCAGTAGGTATCCGTGAAAATCGTGTAAGTATATTTATAAGCAATATAAGTCAACTGTCGTTAAATACTTCGTTGACATGTACGTTAAAACGTATAATTATAATCATTTATTTGCGTTAAAAAAAGGTAATATGTATATACATATAAGGTGTTTTCGTAGAATATACATTTTGGACCCATCTTAACTGACTATGCAGTGCAGCATAAAAAAGTAATCTGAGACAATATAAATTCGATTAACATGATTAGAGATCAGTAAAATAAAATGTGGATGACAGCAGCCATTGAGAAAGAAGCGCTCATTTTAATTTATTGTAGGACAATTCTGTTAAGTGGTTCTGTAGTTTATTAAATATTGACACACATTACAATAACTATTTTTCCTTAAAGTGCCAGTTCTTTGCTTTTTTATTAATTATACAAATTCTAGTACATAATACATACTTATTATACTTATAACACAGTAGTTAGTGTAGCGAACAGTTCGTCGTGGTATTTTTCTTAAACGTGTTATTTTGTAAAACATCACGCAAAGTAAATGTTTTGCAGAATAGATGTTTCTTGAAATGTACATTTTATAATCGGCATTTGGTACCTGCTCCCCCAACCCCTCGGCTACCTGCGCGGGTTGGTCGCTGCGCGCACGCCGCGCGCCGCCCCGCCATGTGATCGCCAGGCGCGCCATTCAGTC
The DNA here is from genome assembly GCF_023078275.1 of Leguminivora glycinivorella. NCBI lineage: Eukaryota > Metazoa > Arthropoda > Insecta > Lepidoptera > Tortricidae > Leguminivora > Leguminivora glycinivorella. Next base: position 32,832,847 of record NC_062998.1, read on the forward strand.
GTGTCGTGCGGTGATGCCGCTACCGATGCCGGCCCACATCTGCTATCGTTCCCGTCGCGGTGGGATATCACACGCGCGCGTTCACTGTGACATATAGCCGCTCTAACCTTGTTTGTTATCACTAATTTTGTGTACGTGCTTCCCGAATACAAAACCCACCATGTCCAATGCGGCATAGTATTATACTGAAAATTAATAATGGTAAGCGTTTAAAGTTTCAAACCGACAGATAATAATTCACATAATTCAATAAATTGGATTGGAGCAATATGAGCTCGGTGAACAGTCAATGTCGTGCTTCAATTAATTAAACCCAATGGAGAATTTTACTTACAGTCAAGGAACAATTTTATAATAATAACGAAATTATCACCAAAAGTATGTTCAACCATCAAAAAAATTTAGACAGGATTCGCAGGATGACATGGTATTTATTGCATTCTGCCACACAAACTTAAAAGGTTTACGCTGTACGTTATTGAATTGTTAAGATGTGTGATAGTTGTGAATGTTTATGTGGGAAAATCGTTAAAGTAATTGTGTGGTCAGGCCGCGATGGAGCCGGGGATGAGCCACTCGCCGCACGGAGTCCCGGCGCGCGGCAGCTGGGGCGGTCTCAACGTCGCCTACGAGATGCAACAGGACCCCACTAAATCCAGGTTGCTATTTCTCTACTGGTACCTTCCTTTTGATCCAACGCCCATGTTTATGTGCTCGTTGCGATGTATTTTACTACAAATGAATAGTGTTCATAAGATTACATTTGGAACCTACTATTTAATTGACTGCGCAATGCTATTTTTAAGTATTTATAATTGTTTTGTAGTTTCACACATTTAACACGCATGAACTGCTAGTGTTAATAGTCTTATGAGCATTAGCGAGCTGCTGACTGAGAAGCGAGCTTAAGATTATCCCACCAAAAAATAACCATTTTTATGTAAAATGTTGGATAGTACTCTCAATAATTTATCGGATGTTATCATTATAGCGCCATACTTTTAACTATACATTACTATTCCTTACTTCACAAAATATACAACTTAGTTAAAATGTTGGTTTAAGACGTGTCGGCGAATGGGCGGGCTTACAATTCAGAGTGCTTTTCAGATCGTCTTTACGCCTAATTGGCTAGTTTCCTATACTTAAAATAAAATATTTTATCCAGTGTACGAAATAGAGCACCAAATAATTAGAAGAAAAATATGGACAGTAGTTATTTTTAAACATAATTTCTATTTAATAAGCCAAAGAGAAATATATAAAGTAAATGAATTGACCGTGACGTCACTCCTCAGTATTTCATAGTAATTCCATATTAACAAATCGTTTTGACAGTTCATAAAAGAAGCTGATTTGACTAGAGTAGGAAACTAGCCTATTGAGGACTCTTAACCATGAAGTTAGTTATGCCGTCGTTTTTGTTTCATTTTCAATAACTACATACGTACTATTTTACCATGTAATGGATGCCGGCTCCTGTAACGGCATACCGTTGCATCCATTATATGGTAAAATAGTAGTCTTGACTTTTTGCAATAATCGTCATACTAAACGCTTAGTGGTATACTTCCATTTCTTCCCGCTCCCGCTCTGCCATCTACATTACATGGCACACAATGTTATTACTGTTGTCAAATATCTCCGAAAAATATCATACCCCACACTTGGTTATATTTTCGTCTATGCTAAATTAACTTAGACTGACTCTATTTTTTAAAATATAAGAGTGACGGACACTTGAAATAGTGCTGTCAATGGCACTTGGCTACGTTTCAACATGGATGTACTTATAACGAGAATTGTGCTCGTCCAGCGTGAGCTGCCTGCCCGGCTCCAGCAAGGACGGCGGGCTGGCGGCGGGGCTGGGCGCCATGCCGCCCGTCACGGTGCGCAACAAGAAGCGCGCCGCCATGACCTCGTCCGTCGTCACCATGGCCAGCAACCCCACCACGTCCACCATACGTGAGTACTGCGCACGTCCGGCGGGAGCTGCCGGCGCGGCTCCAGCAAGGACGGCGGCCTGTTGTTAGCTCGTTGAGAATACATTTGTCGTAGACACGCTGGTCGTCCGCAGATACACAAACATGGAAATGATTCGTAACATTACTAGTCAGTAACATTAAAGTATTGACGTTATTTACAAATACTGTATAAAGTAGGCTATTTCTTCAAATGCTTTCTGGTAGAATAGAATAGAATAATGCTTTATTCGTAGTATTCATTCGTATTCAATAAACAATTTTCGAGACATACAGATAGAATATGAAGAGCCACGTAATGGCCTCACCTCAGCATATTGCTGGCGACTTCCAGCGCTGGTCTTCCGGTGAGACCATACGCGGTGGTCGCAGTTCATCTAAATGAGTGGTATGTTTTTACCGTATTTTTATATCACAACCGTAACGGTTTGTACTTTCCACAGAATCTGCAGCGCAAAGCCTGGCTAGCATCCGCCGCCAGCCGCAACCCACGCCGCCGCCTATTTACCAGGAGACCATAAAGGATTCTCCGCCTAGTTCTCCCAGTAAGTTCTTTAGCTGTACAACTTTTAAATTTACTTCATAGCTTTATTGAGAAATGCTCCTATTCAGTCTGTCTACTATCAGTTCTATAACATAATTTATTTTGTTTAAGGTTCTGAAAGGCCGCTGAAACCGAAGTTGGAATCAAAGTAAGTAGAAGTTCCTTATTTTTCTAATATTACGAACCATCCGTACTGAGTTAGTTAATTTGCCAAGTCTGTTGTTCTTAAGTCATTGAAATAATGCTCTTAGAATAGATTATTACGGACTGTTTTGAATCCAGATTATTTAAATTCCGTACAGAGCACAAACCTCTAAAAACCTCTTTAAAATTGATAAAGGTTTTAATTATTGTTAAGAGTCTAAATATTATATCCGTAAATACTGTAATGATCCTTAGTAAAGGAGCAAAAGTTCATCATCCTAGATTGCTTCGTGTCTATACGCCTGGACCTGAATTCTATGGAAAAACAATGGCGACTGTCGCCAGAGTCGCGCAGCTCGGAAGCGAATCTGCGTCTGTTACCGCTGCGACACTGAAGCAGCGACTCTGACGCTGCGGCCATTGCGATAGAGCCGCTTTGGTCGGAAGTCCACCTAAGTTACATAGATGTGTATTCCTCCAGGATGGGCGGCGGGTATTCTGCGCCGCACATGCTCGGCAACGAGCTGAACCCCGAGAGCGGCGCGGCGGCGCGCCTGCAGGAGCAGCTGAGCGCCGAGCTGGCGGCGCACGCGGCGGGCGGCGCCGGCCTCGACCCGCTCGTGCCGCCGCCGCTCATCAACAAGGCGGCGCCGGTAATATACTCCACTGCACATACACTAGCACTAACCCCCTTATTCATAAACCTTCACTAAAGTTAAAAAGCGCATATAACAGCTCCTTGACAGCATGTGCGGGCAGAGTGCTACCCCCTTATTCATAAACGTCCACCAAAGTTATCGAGTTATAAAAATCGTTTGTCTCTTTCTATCATACCAATACATCGAAAAGGGACAAATGATTTTTATCGGCTCGATAAGCCTAACGGCCCAGCCACGACATTGGTCTAAGCGCGGCAGCGGTGAGCGGCAGCCATACGTGCGAATGAAAAGTCCCATCGCTGTGTCTCACTCTAATGTATGGCCGCCGCTCACCGCTGTCGCGCTTAGACCAATGTCGTGGCTGAGCCGTAAGGCCTGAGAAGTTAGAAATTAATTATATATGTATGCAAATGTGTCTCTGAATTATGATAGAAAATAACCACTTCAATTCACATTTACAAGAGCTGGCACGATTGGAACGAATAAGTGGATGAAAATATCTATGTATGTGTGTGACAGTTTAACCAATAAAATAGTGTATATTGGCAGTTACGACTGTATGTATACCGATGCAGGTGTCACTCACACAATAAAAGTTTCATTCCGTTCGTGGCAGCTTTCGTGAATCAATCTATACTATCTGCTGACAAATAGTTATTTATAGTAGTCGCGGGAGCTTCTGTCGGCTAGTGTAGTAGGCAGTAGGTAAGGAGAGCAGTTGTTGTTCCAGGGCGCCAGCTCGCGCAGCGGCTCGGGCGCGCAGAGCCTTGACCAGCTTCTGGAGCGCCAGTGGGAGCAGGGCTCGCAGTTCCTCATGGAGCAGGCGCAACACTTCGACAGTAAGTAGTAACTGACCGATTTTTGTCTAGCCGGATATTGAAACTGTGTTAACAAGGTTTCTTGCTTCATAAACTATTCTTATTCTATTCCTGTATTTTCTAAGTGCACGACTGCTGCTGTCTTCATTTTGTTGGTTTTTTTCTGCAAACTGCATCCTCATAGAAAGATCATGCACTTGATTTCACACTACCCCGCGGGGTCGTGTATATTTTATATTTATCGAAAAGGATAATAGAAATACAAAATCAAACAACTCCGATGACTATCCACGAGATTGGAGATCATCGATACGCGATAACTAGTTAGTTAACTATTCCGCTTGTGCTTTGTGTTTTCACGGTAAACATGCCATACTGTGTCACACAGTCAGTATTTCAGTTTAACGTTGACTGAATTAACACGACAAAAGGCGAACGTTTCCGCGAAAATGCGATGGAAAACTATTGTACAATACGTCTGTAGGTACTGTAATAAGTTCTGACGTTCAAGAAGTTAATTTACAATTTAGGCTGGGAAATTGGTTCCGACCGACGGTCAGCGTAATCGAATTGAAACAGGCGCATAGTCATCAATGAAAATGTATGACGAAATACAGTGCAGCGCTGATTTACTGCGTCGCACACTGAACGCTTGAACACGAGTGACGATCAGCTAGTTCGATCGGCGGGTATGATATGCGCTGACCATCTGTCGAGCACTGTTTCCAGCAGCAGTAGGGGTATTTCTGCTGTGATATTTGTAAGCTAACCTGTGTGGGTGGTTGTGTAGTCGCGTCGCTGCTGTCGTGCCTGCACCAGCTGCGCACGGAGAACGTGCGGCTGGAGGAGCACGTGGGCAGCCTGCTGCAGCGCCGCGACCACCTACTGGCCGTCAACGCGCGCCTCGCCATCCCGCTCACCGCCGGTCAGTGCAGCTCCGTCTCACAACCCTTTCATCTTAAGATATCTTTATTGATAACCTCCTCCCCAAGAGGCCCAATGTTCTAATATTTGTACAAATTATCTCTAATGAACTTTGAATCATAAATAAATATGCTTATGTTTTGTTTCGTTAGATTTTCAAACAAAAATTTAGATTTCGTTTTTTGTTTAGAAGCTGAATTAGTCGGGAATGTTCTTAGCCATATTTGTTAAACGTTAAGACTTCATGTCTTAGATTTGCAAATACTTTGTAATGATGATAATGATGAAATTTGTTTTTCGCAGTGCCTACTGGGCCGCCGGAGCCCCGCGGGTGCGCCCGCGAGAACGGAGGCGCGCGCGCGCCGCCCGCGCCCGTGCGGCCCGCCGAGACCATCACCTCCGACCGCGGCCACCAGGTACACCACCGACAAACTCGCTGTAACGTTGAGTTGACTCAATCTCCGTCTAGTAAATAAATGAGGTGGTCTGTGGAAACATGAACATTTCAGTATTTCATTTTCGCTGACGCTTATCTGAGTCATAGTCAAAGAATGATGTATTGTTTCAGCTTATGATGCGTGAAGTGCAGCAGAAGCCTAGCTGAAAGCAGCCTGGGGGCGGTGGCGGCGGGGGTGGTGGCGGCGGCGGCGACGGCGCGGGCGGCAGCGGCGCGGCGCGCGAGCCCGACGCGCTGCGCACCGTGCAGACCTACATCATGCTCGAGCAGCGGCGCCGGGCCGACTTCTCTATCGACGCCATCCTCAAGTTCGACCACTGAGCCGGCGCCGGCAACACTGAGCGGCTCACTTATTAGTTACCGGTTGATGCATTATTGCTCGAGTGCGGTGTCGCCGCGCTATTATGTTTCTATACAACCAATCTCAGAATACACACCCATTGTATAACACATTTATTACTGATTGACGATCGTTGGTGCCCAGCTTGTGGCTACTAAATCAATTTTGCTATAGTGCGAAACGTGAAAAGACACTATGGGCTCGGACAATCGCGTAGCTCTCGGAAATTGTGAATAACGTTCCGCGGCTCCAGAGTCGCTTCAGCATAATGAGTAGTGTGACACCGACGCGGGCCGGGCCGGTCGCGAGCCACTTGTACGTGCTAATTCGGACTTCATTGCGGACAACTACACACGAGGGCTCTGCGTTCATTAATAATTTCGACCAACTAAAATAAAGGCCACTGCGTAACATCATGCGTTCCTACATAATTATATACAATGTAGTTACGAATAACATCTGACGAATGATTATTATGTCCATAGCATTGTATAGATCAAATATCAGATTGGAATTTACGTTTAAGACTTTTCTGTAAATATTTAGTAAGCGCAGCTACTATCACACGTTTCATGTGCAATAAGGTACAAGGGGGCAATTTCAACTGGCGGAAATTTTTAATTAATAGAAATATTTTCCACACTTTTACTACTTAGGTTCCATGTATCTTCACTGAACAAGCGCGCCATGTGTGTGCATGTGCACCCTATATAAATTGATTAGTTGACATTATCCGCCAGTTCAAATTGGCCCCCTGTAGCTAACAGCATTTATGTAATGTCGTTGTTAAAGTATAACATGATTTGCCGTTAAAACTTCGTGTGTTTACATGAAAATAAGTAATAATATTGACAGCTATTATCGTAATAATTGGTAAATGTTTGAAGTTACAATTGACTGTATACTCATTGTTCAGTGTTGTGTTCTTCAATGTTATGTAATATATCATTCACATTCTGAGATCATATTTAATCAGTGCCATTGCTCAAAATAACCAAAGAGTTATTGACTGTTAAGGTTTGTAAAGTCAAAAGAAATATTAGGCCCTGAGTGCAGTGCCTGAATGCAGTGACATTACAGAGTTATTTGATTGTCGAATGTCAGCTATTTACAATTAGCGTGCCTTTTCTCCTGAGATGCGCTACGTGGATGTGATTGATATCCACCAATCATGTTCCACAAAGCATAGCGGTAGTGGGATCGGGTTCGACTAAGCTGATTGGTGGATATCAGACGCATCCCTAGCAACGTAGCATAGCACACCTCTTGTGGATAGGCACCCTTAAGAGTTATAAGTACATAATGTCGGCTGTGTACTTCTAATACGTAACTTTCTCAGATGTTACAGCTCTAACTAATCAACAACTCTTCTATAGCTAAAATGAATAAGGTAAACGCTTTGCTCATCCAGATGGGAATGTCGCTGTTCCATTTAGGTACAATGCCATGCCAAACGTTAAAATCCTATACTGAGTAACGTGCTTGGCGGTTTTGATAACCATTTAATGAAAACTACCAAAGGATGATTATGTCCCTGGCGTCCTTTGTAGTTAATTATTTGGCTGACTTAAGATAAAAAAAAACGTATGTGCCCCTTGTTCAATTTACTTGACTATAAAGCCGATTAGCACCATGTAAATAATAAATCTGTAATATACAAGTATAGCATATCATGTAGTGATTCATTGATTGTATTACGGCACAGAATATATAATAGTAAGAGTACAGAAGGCTCACTCCTTTGATGTTCACAAAATACCGCCATTCTAAATTCTTACCTACAAACGGACTACTACGTTATTAACAAACGGACCGCACGCGAGCAGCCGACATTGAATTTTATTGCTCCTCGCGAAGGTCGTCACCAATGAATGGGCCGCGTACTCGCGGCCGCTGACATGTACTATCAGCTGCAAAAGTGGATGGCGAATTTATCAATGAATTCATTCATACTATAAAACTCCCGTGAGACTCATACATATTTAAAAATATTTTAAGCGGGTTACTCACGTATTAAGTCGATATAGCGTTCGACATGTTTCGAACGCTATATCGACTTAATACGTGAGTAACCCGCTTAAAATATTTTTAAATATGAATTCATTCATCATTTCTCCATGCACTTTTGCAGCTGATAGTACTTGTAGCGCGACCATAGAATCGCGGAGTGAGCCGCCCCTGATTAGGGTCACTTGCACCAACGAAGATGAACAACCATTTTATATGGAAATTGACAGTTGACAGCCCCCTGCAACGCTGCAGCAACCCTGAGTTATGTGGTTGTTGCCAGTGGGCCTTAATAACGTTTTAATCGTAATTCACTTACGATTGTAAGCTTTTATGCAAAGTGAACTTTGGGTCGCAGTCTCTGGATCGTATAATTTGTTAAAGTTACAATTTTTAAGAAAATATACAGTGTGTAAAGCTAATGTGGACGGTGGTAATTTTGCGTTATATTTAGAATTGAAATTAAAAATGTATTCATACAAAATAATTCTGCCCGCAGTGTAATGCAAATACAGATGTAGTGCGAAAAGGGTTTCCTTCGGAAACGTTCGTATTTGTTATGCTAGTTCAGTCAATGTCAGTACATCTTGTATTGACACTGACTGAACTAGCATGACACGTTCGTACGTTTCCGTAACAATGCGAAGGCAACTCTTTTCGCCTACTTTTAAAAGCGTACGTTATGTCATTGCAACCAATTTAGTAATTTTAATATTTTATTTTAATATAAATTAATTAATTAATTATATGTGTGATTATTCTATTTTAATTAGTTTTATAAAAAATATTATGTATATACATTATTTTACTACACCTAGTGAAAAGTAAACCTAATTTGACAGTGCCTGAATAAACAACCATAAAGAATGCACATCGGTCTTTGGAAAAAGACAATTAACGTCACATAAGTAAGAAAGAGACAACGCTCTACGAAGACGAAAAACCGATGTGCATTATTTATGAAATGAAATGAAATGAAATGAAATGAAATGAAATGAAATGAAAAAATGAAATATTTTATTTGCAAGAAATGTGGTACATTAGATTAGGTGGTAGGTAAACATGCATTATTTTGATCGTCACATTTCGCCGAGGGTGTAGGCATGCAAATTTTTATTATTTATAATTTTTATTATGGCAGTTTACTGTACAAGGGTATGAGCATATTTTATATTACTTTCAGTTTAAAATAGGAGACAATTACGGGCACTGCGTACTTAAATGTATCATCAATCACATATAAACTTCTGTAATTCTACTCGTATTTTCTCGACGTACTTACGTATACCAACAAATGATGTTCAGGCACGACTTTACTCCCGCATCGTGCATACCTAATTCCGACATAAAATAACAGTATTTTCCACGCGCTATTCTGCTACAAACACAGTTAAAAAGTATCAGATTTTTTTTTATGTAATTCGTGTAACTCATAAATCTCATAATAGACGTGTGGTGTTTGTAAAAATCGGCTACCTCTTCATTGGACCATTACTCTTGACTACTCGTATTTATACGAATCGTTTCGTCTACAACTCATGTTATAATTTTGATACGACGCGACGGTTGGAAATTGTGTAAAATGTACTTACATGCTCTGCAAGTGCCTCAAATATAAAAAGAATCTTTTCTCAAACATGCAATGAAATATTGTCTTTACGTTCCTTAAAATGGGCTGGGAAGTATCGCTTTTTGGGCGCAACAACTCGAGAGGACTGTAAAGGGATTTCATATTATTTTTAGGGTTCCGTACCTCAAAGAGGAAAAACGGAACCCTTATAGGATCACTCGTGTGTCTGTCTGTCCCTCTGTTACAGCCGATTTCTCCAAAACTACTGGACCGATTTACTTGAAATTTGGTACACATATGTAAACCTGTGGCCCAAAGACGGACATGTAATTTAATTAAATGAAATTTGATCATAGGGGTCACTTTTGGGGGGTAAACTTGAAAATTAAAAATCAAAGTTATTAAAACTATATTGTGTTACATATCAAATGAAAGAGCATTTTATGAGCATTTGAAATATATTTTTTTTTAATTTTTAAATTTGGTACTTTAGAAGTAATTTAAGAAAATAGACAAAAAATGACCATTCCCCCCCCCTTATCTCCGAAACTACTTAGCGTAAAATTTTCAAAAAAATACACGAGATAGCCCTCTACCTGTAGATTACAGGAAAACCTATTAGAAATCTACAGTCAAGCGTAAGTCGGACTTACGAGAAAAAAACTCAAATTAAGATTTTCACTCACTGACGCTGCAAGCAGTTACTAAACGTCTTAAAATTTTGTGAGCGTGATGGACAGGTAGAAAGAAATTCATTTCTGTCTTTTTCTTTCTAGAAATTGTTCAATTTTTTTTTTCATTTGCCAAAATGACTTAAGTTCCTACTAAAAAGGAGGCGCTTAAGACCGTTTGTAAGTGGACTGAGCAAAATTTTGTTCAAATCGGTCCAAAAAAAGGTCTCTGTTGACGAAAACATAGAATTTGTGGCAACGACAGCCCAAATCTGAAGTCCATTTTGCTCTATCTCTTATCGTTTCCGAGATATATACGTAAAGTCTTGAAAGTGCGAAAAGTTAACTTTGCCATCACAGTCGTTCAGGCGCTCATGAGTTCTTTGTATGGAAAAGTCGAAAACCGACTCGCACTTGACCAATGTTCATAGAACGTGTTGTGGTTTTTTACGCGGGTCCGCGACTGACGACGTTCGAATGTTTTGTTTGGAAATGTTTGAGGGTGGTTTCTTTGAAACGTCGCCGGTGGCGGGTGGTTCGACGGGCGAAGGTCACACGCCGCACGCGACGGTCTGTATTCGTTTTGTACAATAGCAACGGACGGCGGGTGGCGTCTTGATATGGAAAATGACTGACTTCACTAAAGATAATGATGAACTCATTGAAGTAATACTAGAGAGGACACTGCGAGCAAAACGTTTGCGCTACAAACATAAGTCCATTGGACTTATGTTTCTGCCTGCACACAAATAAAATGTAAAAATGCCTTCCTGCGCAACAAGATGCTGTTTAAGCCATACGAGAAAATCGAATAAAACTGACGTGTCACATTTCATCGGTTACACGCTATGTTAATCGATCTTTATTTAAGTAATTTAATTTCAATGAAGGGACGCGCTCCTCAAACGCGAAGCTATCGCTGCCATTTTGTTGAACGAAATCATAGATTAATCGCATCATAATCGCACAGACTTGACATGTAGGTAATGAAGTATAGTAATTGTGATTATATTCTGTTTGTAATATATAAAAGAGAAATGTTAAATTTATTTCACGTTATACTTATGAATACTACACAGTTCTAACACGAGTTGTAATCGATATTTTCATACAATAATAACCTATGATTTTCTTCAAGGGCAATTAAAGTAGGTACATATATGAAAAAAATCAATAATGTATTTTTGTTTCACTTAGTAGAACTTAAACATAGCACAATGTATGATAGTGCTAAAATTAAACTACTTACCCCCTTATTCATAAACGTTCACTAAAGTTATCAAGCCGATAAAGTTCGTTTGTCCCTTTCTATCACACCAATACGCCGAAAAGGGACAAACGAACTTTATCGGCTTGATAACTTTAGTGTGCGTTTATGAATAAGGGGACGTATTTTACAAAAAGTATAAAAAAAGGTCTACACTAAGAGTGTCGCGTCTAGGTGGTCATTGGTCAAGTCTTACTCTATGACACGGTACCTCCCCACGCATGCGCCGCGCGCTGCCGGCCGGAGCACAGACTTTGTTTGGGGTGTAATTTCTAGTATGTTAGTACATAGTAATTCAATGGATGAATTGTACTTCTGTGAACTGTTTTCGATATACTTAATCGAATATATGATGTAAATTTTTCTTTACTACAATGAAAGTGTTTGAGTACCAAGTTAAAAATTTCACTTTCTTTTTGCCGGTTTCATACAAAAATATCGTTTGACTGTCTCTTTTTAGGGTTCCGTAGTCAACTAGGAACCCTTATAGTTTCGCCATGTCTGTCTGTCCGTCCGTCCGTCCGTCCGTCCGTCCGTCCGCGGATAATCTCAGTAACCTTTAGTACTAGAAAGCTGAAATTTGGTACCAATATGTATATCAATAACGCCAACAAAGTGCAAAAATAAAAAGTGGAAAAAAATGTTTTATTTGGGTACCCCCCCTACATGTAAAGTGGGGGCTGATATTTTTTTTCATTCCAACCCCAACGTGTGATATATTGTTGGATAGGTATTTAAAAATGAATAAGGGTTTCCTAAAATAGTTTTTTGATAATATTTATATTTTCGAAAATAATCGCTCCTAAAGGAAAAAAAAGTGCGTCCCCCCCCCTCTAACTTTTGAACCATATGTTTAAAAAATATGAAAAAAATCACAAAAGTAGAACTTTATAAAGACTTTCTAGGAAAATTGTTTTGAACTTGATAGGTTCAGTAGTTTTTGAGAAAACTACGGAACCCTACACTGAGCGTGGCCCGACACGCTCTTGGCCGGTTTTTTTAGGCCTAGGCCTGCAAAGTAACTTTTTTTTTAATTTCGACAAAATTTTTTATTTCATTGTATGTTTGAGAAAAGCACTATACATGCCTCGGCGTGAAAACGGATTCCCGGCCTCGTATCCCTATCCGGATATATATATACCCACTTGGCCGGAAATCCTCATTTTCCCGGCCTCTGATGTAATGTACTATTATATAGCAATCAACTTGTTACTTTTGCTAGTAACCTTATGGTGCTCCCACACTGGCTGTTATAAATCCATACTAATATTATAAATGGGAAAGTGTGGGTGTCTGTTTGTTTGTCCGTCTTTCACGGCAAAACGGAGCGACGAATTGTGATTTTTTAAGTGGAGATAGTTGAAGGGATGGAGAGTGACATAAGGCTACTTTTTGTCTCTTTCTAACGGGAGCGAAGCCGCGGGAAAAAGCTAGTATTATATAACAGCCAATGTGGGTGCTCTATTAAACGTAATATCATTCCTTGTTTGTATAAATCCTTTGGGTGTTTTGTATGTCGCGTTTATTACTGATTATTATATTAGTCCATTGAATGTGAACAGTCGGCATGAAATAAATAATAGGCTAGTTTCCTATACTAAAAATTAATAATTTTATGCAGTACACGAAATAAAGCACCACATAATTAGAAGAAAAATATGAACAATAGTTATGTTCTTAAAAAGAAGCTGATTTGACTAGTAGGAAACTAGCCTATTATGACTTGTTATATATCGAAACAGTCCCTTATGTCTATTACATAAAAAAACGTAAGCTTTGTGTAAGGATACAACTGATACAAGTATCCAAATACTTACCGTAAGTGCGTCTTCACATTATCCGATCCGATATCGGATGTCGGAAGGATTTCAAAGGCAAAAATCAAAGATGGCGGCTTGAATGTGTGGGATATCGGATCGGATAATGTGAAAACGCACTAACGTCTAATTAAATGCTGACGAATCACTTGACTTTAGCCGTTATTATATTTGATGCTGACTGTATATTTGTGCTACAGAGCTATAAAGGCACTAGTGCTCAAAGTTTTACATAGATTTACGTTAACTTTTAGGCTGATTTCCTCACGCTGACACGAATCAAGTACTGACGAAAAGATTTCAAACTATGATATTGATAAGTTTGTGGTATGAATTCTAAACATTTTTAAACAAATGTTCTCCCATGTTTATTTTAATGATAAAGGGAAAGCTTTTAGCAAAGGGTCCAAACCGACCTTCTGGGCACATAATTATGAATTAGCTAAATCATTTGTAATTTAATAAATGGTTATAATTTTCCCAGTGGCATTGTGCAACACCAAGATTACCTTCCTAATCATGATCTCAGCCTGCGTCAGAGTAACACTAGTGTAAGCATAACTGTTCCATTGTGACTGATTTGTTAATTAGGTTTTAATTCAATTAATGGTTAATGTCCTTTAAATAAATAATTGTCCTAATCTGACATTAGTCTATAGAGATGTACCGTTCTCGAGTTGTATGGGAAAAATCCTAGCTCAGGAGAATTCTTCTATTATAATAAATGATTTAATGCATTTGACATTGACATAAACAGCCAATTACCAAACCTACTAATATTGAAATAAATAAATTCGGTTAGAGAATAAACGCTTTGTTTCTTTCAATTCATGATACTCGTACATTTTATTTTACTGACACTCATAAAGGCTGTAGCAGGATAAGCCTTCAAAAATTGCCCCCAAAGCTTTGAGTTGGAAACTATTACCATTTGATACCCTGTCAAGAGAAAACGCTCATACCAATTTTTAACCCTCTACTGCCATCTGGAACCTTACGAAAACGTTTCTATTTTCGAAAGTGGAAGTGTTCGAAACGTCGGGATGAATTGTAAATTCATTAAACGCGATTTAATCCGTTTCCATAGTTTTATTTCATGAGTAACTATCGCGGTAACCGAAGACAATATTACGTTTTTATTTTTTTCTCAAAAAGTATAAAACGGATAAATATGAAATTTTGCACAAATATTGCTCTAATTAATATAAACTATAAAAAAATAACAGCTCTACTTATTTTCATGAAAATAAAATTAAATTTAAAATGTAACACCCTGTATAACAATTTAGGCTCGTCGTACTAACGCCATGTTTATACTATACTAGCTTTTGCCCGCGGCTTCGCTAGCGTTAGAAAGAGACAAAAAGTAGCCTATGTCACTCTCCAACCCTTCAACTACCTCCACTTCATATTTATCTTTTATACTTTTTGAGAAAAAAAATATAAACGTTTTAGGGTTAAATGCATGCCGTGAGGTTCCAGATGGCAGTAGAGGGTTAAAAATTGGTATGACGTATTTTCACTTGACAGGGTATCAACCGGTAATAGTTTCCAACTCAAAGCTTTGGGGGCAATTTTTGAAGGCCTATCCTGCTACAGCCTTTGTAGCAGTTAGTAAAAAATTTACCTACCAGCCCACTGGGCTTAACGCCTTATTAGAATTCTTGGGTAGGTACGATTGCCATTTAAAATTTATCCATCATAATCATAAAGCTAATGATAGGTAAGTGTTGTTGATAATTGATGTTTCAGAGTCGTATGAAATAAGTAATACATACATATCCAGGACGTATATAGGAAAATACTTGAAACACAATTTGTTCCTGACATTTTCTAGACACCCACCAGCAGGTGAACATTGAACATATCGAATGTCACCCGGCCGTAGCCCTCAAGTCGCGGGGGATTATAGCGAGTATATACTACTACTGTAGGTACTATTGAATAATAAGCATCACAAAAGATAAATTTCTGTAATCATAATCTTCATTTAATGCTATAGATCAGAATTAACCGATAACGTTTTTATTATCATTGCGTAATGACATTGATAACAATAAGGACCTAAATAAATATACATTGAACATGGAAGAACTACCACCACAATTAAAATTAAGATAATGACATGTCTTTGCAACTAATTATGTGGATATCGCAACTTTCCAGTTGGTGTGGCAAAAATGACTTTCTTACAGTTAGAAAATGCTGAGAAATAAGTAGGTAGTTTCTTGCCTACCACCGTAACCTCGGCGGATCTAATTGAATATCACTAATATCAGCTTAAAACAAGCGTGTTTGAAATATCTTCATGTTTTTATCCCCTTTAAAGAACAAGTAGGTACTTGTTCTTTAAAGGGGATAAAAACATTTTTTAAGACACATACGGGTCGAACGCGTTAAAATAACATTTTTCTACTCCAGTGTTATTGGTCATTTACAGTGTCGTGCATAGATCGTTAAAACCCTACATAAAAGATGCCTGCCCCCGCCCGGCGCCCCGCGCACCCACGCATACGATATAGCTCTTAAAGCATTGTTAGGAAGCCTTTAAGGGATATAGCGTGGGTGCGCGGGGCGCCGGAGGCTGGCGGCGGCGGCGGCGCGGGGGAGTGCGAGCGACAGGGTGAGGCAGGAACAGAGGGGACTTGTCGGCCACAAGTCAAAATACAGGAAATAGTGCGAATTTCACGAAAGTTATTCTAGAAAACTATTCAAAAGTAAGTGCATGGTCGTAGAAAAAGTATTGTATGCAACGGTGTTTAACTGAGTCAAAAAATACTCGTGGCGTCTTTATTAACAATTTTCGGCTTCGCCTCAAATTCTTACTCACGCCACTCGTCACGCCACGCCACACTTAAACGCCAGTTGCATAAAATACTATATTCGACCCGTATGTGTCTTAAAAAATGTGTACAAAACGCGAAAACTTGAAGTGTTAAGTAGGTCGAAATCTTTTAACTACTGAACCCTAATAACTACTGTCTTTATCATTATCAATCCAACAGAATGCCAATAAAAATAATCACAGTTAATCGTGTTGGCCCCACGGACATGGGCGATTGCAGTAGGTCCTGAGGTGCCCGAGGACTGCAGTTATTTTGTGACTTGGCAGCTGAGTAGCCCTCGGTGAAAATGTGTGGTATAGCTTGTGGGGTCTCCACCGCGGTACTCGGGACAGCGCTCCTGCTTAGCTCTACTATAGTAGGCTATGGACTCCTGGACGGTATTATAAATGGCATGATCGCGGGCGTGAGTAACTTGCTATGATCCCTATGATGTTATTATTAGAAAACCCTGTTATTAGATACTAATTAAGAATATAAATAGAAAGTGTTTACCTTATTAATCTTATTATATTACTTTAAATGCTTTTATTTCTGAGTTGATTAATACTTTATGCAAACATTTTTATAATACAGCTACTTCATACAAATTGTGATTAAGGGCCGGCTGCATCAAACCGTCTGTCACCGTTAAAGCCTTCGTTAAATTGTTGTTGTATGGGAAGTTCCATAGACGTCTGCTGCGTGACGATGATGTGTCTGTCAAATGTGGTTGATGCAACTGGCCCTTAATCTGTTAAACCCAAATCTTTACCTAATTTATACTTATTTTCTTGTAACTTATTACTTTTTATATTATGTAATAAAACGTAAATAACAAATAAAAAAAGTAATTAAAACTAAAAGAAATAAATTTAAAATTAAATTAAAATCGAATCCAAATTGAAATATATTTAAATACTTAAGACCACGCGGCACAGTGTAAAAGATGCAGGCAGCATTCCCTCGCTGAATGTAAATGCTTATAAGCTTATGCGTTGCGAGAGAAAGCTGCTATCTAAATAAATGTGAACCTGATTCCCGCAAAACCATTGCATTAGTTTATTGACACAAAGTTATGTTTCAGGAGGTGTCGCTGGCGGACGGATCGCTAAACCTAGAAAGATTTATAGATGTACCATTCGCCATGAACTTTAGTGTAAGAGCATTCAACCTCACGAACCCCGACGCAGTGGCGAACGGAGCTATTCCTATTGTTGAGGAAGTCGGACCTTATATATACAAGTAAGTTCTAGAATCATATTTAATAAAAACGGTCCTTAGTCTTTTCTGTGCAGTTTTTTTTTTCAAGTAAGTAGTTACCTACCGCCATGTAGTTAATAACATAGAACAGCATCGTCATATCACCCCTTTATTGCCTACTGCTGAGCAATGGCCGCCACTCCTGAGACAGCTAGACTCATCCAGTTGTGACCTGAAGAACATACTGACCACTAAATAGAAATTCTGGATTTTCATTCCTCATACACCACCAAACACAAATACCCCTAATTTTACGGTATTACAAGATCTGTTTCAAGGTTACATGTCTTTGGTTTCAAGTCAAATTTACAATTTTTAACCGACTTTTTTACCGATAATTTTAAAGAAAAAAAACCCGCCGCTTTTGGGCTGGTGAAAGATACTTACGAATGTTGGATTATGTAGAAATGTGTAGGTATTTTTAAAACTTCTTTTAATGTAAATCTTGGATTATTTGATGGAAACACAAATTAATATACGTATACCGTTAAGGTTTGAGGAGTTTCCTCATGAATACGATATCCGATTATAAGAAATCGAGCTTGACAAAATTTTACTTTAAAACTCAATATGCGTAACAAATATACTTAACAAAGAGAACAAATCTCCTAACAAATAAATGTCACTGTTCTGAACGTAAATGCATGCTGTTCTTATTAAAATACCAAAGTCACTATAAGAATGCCGTTCAGATTTGAAGTTCCGTTCTAATCATCATCAGGGAGGCTGAGGGGCACTGGAGTCGGTTGTCACGTGGGCGATGTCTGTATTAACAGTCTCAGCTACGCTGACGATATGGTGCTGCTCAGCCCCTCCATCAAGGGTCTGAGAAAGCTGGTGTCAGTCTGTGAGGATTATGTAAATTCTCACGAGCTGATTTACAATGTGGCGAAAACAGAACTGATGGTCTTTAAGGCTGGAAGGGGTCCGGAGAATATACCGGAAGTTCGATTGAATGGAGAGAAGCTGCGTATTGTGCAGCGGTTCAAATATCTTGGCCATATACTGACGGATGACATGAAGGACGACAGTGACATGGAAAGAGAGAGAAGAGCCCTGGCTGTTCGTGGCAACATGATAGCCCGCAGGTTTGCCGGGTGTAGCAAGGGAGTCAAATGTGCATTATTTAATGCATATTGTCTCTCTTTTTATACCTGTCAACTGTGGGTCAGGTACAGCAGGAAATCGTACAGCGCCATCCGTGTGCAGTATAATAATATATTCCGGACATTGATGGGGCTGCGCTGCCGCGTTCCTGTAGTGCCTCCACCATGTTTGCGGAAGCCAGACCCCCTGACTTCTTCGCTGTGATGCGGGCGCGCATTGCGTCCTTCTGGGAAGGGATGCGCTGCTCACGAAACACTATCCTGTCATCAGTGTATCGCAACACTTGTTGTAATTTGTTTAGGCACTGGCTTTCTGTGCACCTAGACGGGAACAAGAAATAGTGTACAACTATTTAAAATTGTTTAACTTTAAGTTTAGTTTTATTTTAATATTAAGTATTCCGTTTGGCTAAAAAAAAAATCTAAATTTTATTGATATGGGTGTACAACTGTACGTGTTGCCTGAAATAAAACTTTATTTATTTTATTTTATTTTATTTTATTTTTATTTAATTCCATTTCACCAAATGTCACTGTTCTGGACGTAAGTGCATGCTGTTCTTATAAAAATACCAATGTCACTATAACGATTGTGCCGTTATTCAGATTTGAGGAGTTCCGTTCTGATCATCATCAGCAGTTCTACTGCACCAAATGTCACTCACTGATCTGAACGTAATGCATGTTGTTCTTATAAAAACACAAAAATCACTATATGTATGCCTTTAAGATTTGAGGAGTTCCCTCGATTTATCCATGATCCCATCATCAGAACTGGGTTCTGATAAAAATGGGATGGGACAAATCTGTATGTATATACATTCAATAAAAAAAAAGCTCGAAAACGAGCAGTTTCATAAAGTGAACCTGATGATGATGATAGTTTTTATTAAATTACATATAATATGATTGCCAAGAATGATTTATACAGGATTTACAATCTTCATACTAACAATCCTACCTGAATTTTTTTGCGCCACCTATTAAATACTATCATAACTACAGTGATTGGTCTGTGCTACAAATTGATTTCTTTCAAAATGTGTATTGACGTGATGATATTAAAATATAGAAGCATGTCATTTATTCTTATAAAAAATAGAAACACACAACAATATTTGGGGAAAATATGATTTTGGCCACTGTGCCAACTCCAGGCTGCGAAACAGTGCCGTCTAGTTTTAAGCCTAAAAGGCCAATACATTTCAGGGTGCGTAGCCGAATGGCATTTCTCCGACGCCAAACGAAAACGAAACGCCACGCCAGTTAGTCCGGCTCTGTCGCGCCAATACGCACGAGCGATAGAGATAGATATCTACTAGCGTTTCGTTTCGTGAGCGTTTCGTGAGCGTTAGTGCCATTCGGCTACGCACCCAGGGGTACGCTTTTTTGTATGGGCTTTGTCTGTCCCGGTATTATATCGTCCTTGGTAATGGTAATCCATACTAATATTATAAATGGGAAAGTGTGTGTGTCTGTTTGTTTGTCCGTCTTTCACGGCAAAACGTAGCGAAGAATTGACGTGATTTTTGAAGTGGAGATACTTGAAGGGATGGAGAGTGACATAGGCTACTTTTTGTCTCTTTCTGACGCGAGCGAAGCCTCGGACAAAAGCTAGTTGCTATATAAATTATACCGATTAAGTGGAGCGGACGGACCAACCAAACTTTCATCTCAAATAACTTCAACTTATTATGTAGATTGTAGAGGCATAAGTAATGTCATGTTTACGGTCTCGATGTACAGTTTTGGGTACCGGTTTATGGGTAGGTACTTAAAATTCACTGCAACGTTCCCAATTGAACTGGGCAATATGCTGCGATATGATTTTATATATTATACACATGTGTAGATACCTATGGGGACACATGCTTAAACAATATGTGTTCTTGTGCGAATATTAGTAAATGAAAAGAAAAAAAGTAAACAATATTTTTTATTGCAGAATATAAAAGATCGTTTATTAATTTATAGCGTGTCACATATATTTCAATCATTCAGTATGTTTATGCACAAAATTACGGACTTTTCTGAAAATAGTATTCATCATCCTCTGAACAAGATTTTCATCCATCTTTTTTGTCTGTTGATTCCGTGTGGACCGCAAGGAGTGGATATTTTGAATTATTTTGCCACTATTATTTAATTGTCCTTTAATGAAATAATGATTTGGGCAATAATTATTGCCTAGTAGTTTTCTGGAAATTCAACAATTTAGCAATCATTGACCCAGACCAAGGGGATTTTTCACGTATTTGTTCACAGTGCATTTTCGCCGGTCAACGTCCATCATCAATAACTTACAAACGCAAAAAGTTAGATCAACCAAATTTCTAATAAAGAGTTATCAACGTATTAAAATTAAGATGTGATTATCAGTTTTTTTTAATTTTTAAATATATTTTTTACTTTATGGGCCAGGAAAATTAAGAAATTCACCTCGGCATGAGAGATCTAACAAGATGACAATGTGTACAGTGCTCCCCTTCGTTATAAGGGGCATTCGATCGAGAGCTTAATAATTACTAAGCATTTTTTTAAACGTTACGATTTCGTACGTAGGTACGCAAAATTAAACGCCATGGCATGCCAGATTAAATAAACTCCACATAATACCTACTTAAAAGGTAGACGGCACCTTTTAAAAAACTTTAATTAATGGATCCCTTTCTGACTTCTGTATTTGCTTATACTTATCTGTAGGTTATATCAAACACGAGAGATAATGGAGTCTGACGAAGACACGCTGACGTATAGGCTCAGGGAGCGCTTCGAGTTCGACACGGAGGGCTCCTTCCCGTACTCCGAGGACGATATCATCACCACCGCCAACGTACCGTATAATGTAAGCTATTTATTACCTATTTCAATTTGCCTGCTTTGCTGCTAATTAATTCATTTATTTATTATTAAATACTTTCTGACCGCTGGCCAGTGTTCGTCTGAGATGAACTCCGGTACCACTTGTAACTGTGTGTATGGCATGTCGGTACCTAAATGCATTTCTTTAATAATAGTTTTGCTTTGCGAATATATCATACATATATAATATGCCATGTACAACTAGGTCAGGGTCAGTCCAATAAGGTCCATGAGTTCGTCTACTCTGCGCTGCGTAAACTTTGACCGATTTAGTTATTGACCAATTACCGAAATAAAAATAGAAAAATCAATAACGTGTTTATTTAGGTAAATAATTTATCCTGTAAAAAATATAACACAAATAACAAGATAAATCCATAATTAGGTAAGCATGTTAAATGCCTATTCATATTTGTGTAATTCATGTTATCAGTAACGTAGATACCTAAGTATGTGATTGATCGCTCGATTAACTTGTTTACTTAATTACGGCGAGCGCAACTAAAATAGGTAAAAAAATATGATACGGTTGTTAGGTAACCTTAACCCTAAAGGGACAGAAGACATGGGACAGTATTGTACAATAAAATCTTAATACTATGACACCATTTTAGACTATGTTCGTGATTTTCTATAATCGAGGTATGTTCTTTAGTCAGATTTAAATTACTTATTATGATTTACTAAGTTAGAATACTATTATATTCTTAATAATAATTTAACCTGAAATATCAGACCGGATTTCAAAACTGCTGCTTTGCAAAGTCCTTGTTTTTAGTTCACTGGAGTCAAATGATACTTAAATTAAAATACTCATAATGTTACTATGTACTTTAATAGGTATACCTACGGTCTCGGACCTACGGCGTTTACGTAGGTATAGGCAAACTATATTTAATAAACTCCCAGTGTGCGTAGCCGAATGCACAAACGCTCACGATAATATCTGTTTCTTAGCCATATATCTCTATCGCTCTTGTGTATTGGCGCGACAGAGCTAGACTGCATTTCTGTCGGCGTCTGGCGTCGACGATTGCCATTCAGCTACGCCAGCAGCCAGTAGTATTTATCGTACCTACATAGGTCCTTATAACGCGATTAACGTATTTATTTTCATGGTATTTATCGTACCTACATAGGTCCTTATAACGCGATAAACGTATTTATTTTCAGATATTATAGGTATTGGTAATAAACAATCCTTGTTGATAAGCTTGATCAATTGATAAT
Organism: Leguminivora glycinivorella; assembly: GCF_023078275.1. NCBI lineage: Eukaryota > Metazoa > Arthropoda > Insecta > Lepidoptera > Tortricidae > Leguminivora > Leguminivora glycinivorella. Next base: position 32,855,330 of record NC_062998.1, read on the forward strand.
TCCTAAACTTTATAAATGTTTTTTTTTTGAAAAATTAGAAAATAGTTGATATTAATCGGTATGACATCCACTTAGGTTTAAGTTTGACATCTTCAATTATTTCATTTGTTTGTAATGACCTCTGATATTTTTCTGATGTTTGGTTTGAACCTTGTAATGTACTAGTTATGAGTGTATAAAATGATATTTTGTATCTACCGCATAAGCGCCTTGGCACCCTAGCTGTAAGTTTATGCATGAGTAAATAAATAATTGAGAATAATTGAGAATAATAATTGAGAATGAGTGTACTGACCCTGCGTATTAGGCTGAAGTTAATTAGATAATGTAAAATGTGTCCGCTTTGCTCCAAATTACTCGCAGGTGAATCTGCTCCAATGATCAACCTTCCAACCCACAGGGTTCCTTCGGTTGGTCCAGAAAATGGGTTAAACGGAGGTCTAGTGAAAGTTTCGTTATTTTTGACATGTACATGTATGTATACCTCACTTCACTTTTTCTCATGCATTGTTGGTACAAATTGTAAAATTTAATAGTAGTAAGGAAAGGCATGGAAAGATTTGCGAGGTCCGGCGTGGCTTCCGTAGCTCAATTGGTAAGAGCATTGCACGGATTGCAAAAATGGTGCGGGTTCAAGTTCCGCCGGAAGCGTAAATTTTTCCATTTTTTCCTTTAATATAAAAATGTTTAGAATCGTTAGCAGACGTTTCTGCTTAATAAAAATTAATTTGATAGTTTGGTCTCAAAAAATTCCTCTTCCTTAAGTAATTGTCGAGCAGTTTACTTAACTGTGTTTCTCTATGCATACTCACAAATAGTGCCACTATTATTACTTATTTCTCTATGCTTACAAGTGTTTATTTTGAGTAAATTGATTGTTTTGAAGTGTGCATTGTAATAAACGTGTGTACATACCAGGCGATACTACAAGTGGTGGAGGTGGAGTACCCCGAGCTGCTGGGGCTGCTGGGGCTGGCGCTGGGCGGCGTGTTCGGGCCGCTGAACTCGCCGGTGGCGTCCATGCGCGCCGGCTCGCTGTTCCTGGACGGGCTGCCGCTGTGCGCCAGCCCCGGGCTGGCGGGCGGCGTGGCCTGCAGCCAGATCCGCAGCCTCGCCGGGGACAACCGCAACATGGACGTGCAGCCCGACGGCTCCATCAGCTTTTCCATTTTCGGATATGTGAGTAACAGGAAAGACTTATGTCATGTCGAACAGCTATGTAACAAATAGAGATATTTATTTGCTGTCAAGTACATACTTACACATACAATTTTATTTAACATTAATTACATACAATCATGTACTTAGTACGTACCTAGTGTTAGAACGATATTCATTTTTCAGACTGAAAATGCTTGTCTTTCTTCTGTTAATCTTATAGTTCGTAAAGGACCCAGTAATGGACGTTGATGCAATTATGGAACGAAAAAAACACAAATCCTTAAAAATAAGTACTTATCTAAAAACTGACGGCATAAACAAGATCAGAGAGAAGTCAATATTCACTTTGATATCGGATGGCTACTTATTCGACAATATGATGAACATTTTTACGTCCTCAGAAAAACACGTTACCTTCAGCAAACTACAAAGTGTATCGCGGTCTCGCCGATGCGCGTGACGTGGGCCGCATCATCTCCTACGACAACAGCTACCGCCTCCGGCTGTGGCCCGAGGGGGACGACGGCTCCCTCGATGAACACGAACCTAACATATGCAATTCTCTCCGGGGAACCGACACGGGAATATTTCCACCCTTCTTAGAAAGAGACCGTCCGATATACGCCTTTAATGCTGATATTTGTAGGCAAGTATTGTTCCTATATATATTATTGTTTGAATATAATACTTCTGGCTACTTTCCTCCTAGTCAAATCAGCTTCTTTTTAAGAACTGTCAAAACGACTTGCCAATATTAGATTATATGGAATTAATATGAAATCGAATTGAGTGACGTCACGGTCAACTGATTTACTTTAGGTATATATTTCTATCTGATTTATAAAATATAAATTGTAGTTAAAAATAACTTCTGTCCTTGTTTTTCTTATAATTATCTGATGCTTTATTTCGTGCGTGGTATACAATATTGTATTTTAAGTACAATCAAGTTGCCTATTGATGTTTTATTTAGTTAATATGTACGTAACGTAACTATTAATAAAAGCAAACAATTATCAGGTCTGTGGAGTTGCATTACGAGTCGTCGTTCGGCCTCCGCGGCGTGCAGGTGAGGCGGTACGGCGCCAACGAGTGGTTCCTGGACAACCACGAAGGCTGCTTCTGCCTGAACCTGACGCGCGGCCTCACGGGCCCCGACGGCTGCCTGCTCACGGGCGCTCAGGAACTTTACTCTTGCGTAGGTTCGTTTCTTTATTTTATTTATTACTCTATCTATTGTATAGGTAATCAATGCGGCGGATCCAGCTTCGCACCCAGGGGGTCACGTGGTCAGTGTGTGTATGCCGCACAGTAGGGGTTTGTACCAATTAATCGTTTGAAATTCTGGCAACAATGCACTCACTCTCTGGATATGACATCAATGAGTTGGTCCTTAAACTACTTACTTATTTGTATATTTAAATGTACGGTATTGTACAGTGGCTACGTGGTCAATTTGTATGGCCAACCTTGGCTCCGCGGATCCAGAGGGATGGGGGGGTCATGACCCCCATGACCCTACCCCCCCCCCCCCCCCTCTGGATCCGCGCAAGCGTGCATGCCCAATAAGTAAAATTACACTAATAACTGATTTTGATAAACTAAAAATGTCCTAAATATAGAATTTATACCTCTACAACGCCCATACATTTAATTTAGTGCAACCCCCTTCCGCTGCCAAGACGAGTAGTCAGGGACCAAACGACCTCTTTTACAAAAAGTCGTCGACATCTCTTCTAAATACCTAAAACAGGTATGGATGTGTTCCTCGTTATCTCCAGATTACGAATTGACCTGTTTTAGTTTAAGGAGGGGGGGACGGGTTGAGAAAAAGGGGGAGAAAGATGGCGGCCGACCATCATAGATATTTATTCACATCTCGAGTCCTATGGCACCAATCTGTTCGTGCAAGGTGTCGTTTGAAAGCTTATTAAACCTACTTTAATTGTTTTTAAATAACTATACTCATAAAAGTAACCGTTTACGAAATATTTGAAAATATGTGTTTTTTTATCGCGCATGAATTGCACAAGTAGTAGAAAAAAATGCGTCTAACTCAATAAACAATAACTTTACCGCAATTGATGTTATTATAAAATTTTCGCGTCTATTCATGCTCTTTCTAAAAATATAAGTTTCATTGGTATATGCTAATATATAACCATGTAATTACGAATTTGGTTTAGCAGGAGTCACTCTGCCAGGTCGCAGAAATGGGCGCTGACCGTAGTAAAGTATTCAATATTTTTGAGGTCCTATTTTACGGATCCATATGCGAGAGGTATCGTTTCAAAGCTAATTAAATCTACTATATTTTTTTATAAATAACTATATCATAAAGGTAGCTGTTTAGAAAATATTTGAAAATATGTGTTCTATAGACCATGAGTCGCACAAGTACCTACTGGTAAAAAATGCTTCTTAATCAATAAACAACAACTTTTCCGGAATTGATGTTAGTATAAGATTTACGCGGAATTTCGTGCGCTTTCTAATAACATAAGTTTTATTGGTATATAATATTATATAACCAAGTAATTACAAATATGGTTAAGTAGGGGCCACAGCGCCCGGCCACGTATGGATGCTGACCGTCGCCAAATTTTCTATATTTTTCAGATCCTATTTTATTTAACAGGAATCTTTTGAAAGAATATTATGCGTACTATCATTAGTTCTCAATAATTTTAGTTGTAACTGTAGTAGCTAACAAAATATTTGAAAATATGCATTGGGACCGATGTGAGTAAAACATGCTTCTAGCTCAATGAATTATATTTTTTCCGCAATTGATATAATAACAAAATAAACGGCGAAATGTATGACCTTTTGCAAATAATAAGTTTTGTCAGTATTTCATAAACAATTAATGTTAATTTATCCATCATACTCACTGCGCACCGTCATATACATGGATGACCATTTTCTTTGCCGTTTTCATAATTTTTAAGATTGTATCTTGGTGCATGACCAATAAACAATAACTTTACCGCAAATAATGTTATGATAAGATTTACAGGACATTTCATATGCTTTCTAAAAATATAAGTTTTATTGATGTATGATATTATACAACCAAGTAATTACGAATTTGGTTTAGCAGGTGTCACTGCACCCCCGTGACGTAAATAGGTGCTAACCGTCGCCTAATTTTATGTATTTCTCAGATCCTATTTTAGCGATTAATTTGTGAGAGGTATGATTTGAAAGCATATTATGCGTACTATCGTTACTTTTTAATAATTTTAGTCGTAATTGTAGAAGTTTACAAAATATTTGACAATATGTGTATTTTTACTGTATATGAATAGCATTCGCACTGATATGAGTGAAACATGCTTCTAGCTCAATAAATTATATTTTTCCGCAATTGATATAATAACGAAATGAACCGCAAAATGTATGGCCTTTACAAAAAATGAGTTTTGTTAGTTTTGCTTAAACAATTAATGTTAATTTGTCCACCATACCCACTGCGCACGGTCAACGTCATATAAACGGATGTCCTCCGCCGTTGCCTTAATTTTTTCATCAGTTTACAGATTTTATTTTACTGATCAATTAAGTATATAAGTAAATTCGATACGTGATAGATTATATTTATTATGAATATACGATTAGTGAAATAAAATCTGTAAAATCATGAAAAAAGGCAACGACGGTGGACATCCATTTCTATGATGGTGCGCAGTAGGTGAGCTGAACAAATTCAAATTAATTGTTTATGCAATACAAACCAAATTTATTTTTTGTGTAAGTCATACATTTTCCGTTTATTTTGTTATTATTTCAATTGCGGAAAACTATAATTTATTAAGCTAGAGGCGTGTCTTATCAATGCCAATGCTATTCATGCACAGTAAAATACACATATTACTAATCAAATATTTTGTAAACTTCTACAGTTTCGACTTGAAATATTAGAAATAAAGATAGTACGCATAATATGCTTTCAAATGATACCTCTCGCAAATTTATCAGTAAAATAGGATCTGAGTAACGTAGAAAATTTGGCGACGGTCAGTCAGCACTCAATATCGTGACAGGGCGCAGTGACCCCTGCTAAACCAAATTCGTAATTACTTGGTCATATATTATCATACACCAATAAAACTTATATTTTTAGAAAGCGCATGAAATTTCGCGTAAATTTTATATGAACATTAATTGCGGTAAAGTTATGGTTTATTAAGTTAGAAGCATTTTTTATCTGTATATGTGCAACTCGTGCTCGAAAAAAACTCATGTTTTCAAATATTTTGTAAACAGCTACCTTTATAACTATAGTTATTCAAAAATAATTATAGTAGGTTTAATTTGCTTTCAAATGATACTTCTTACATATGGATCCGTAAAATAAGAACTTAAAAATATTGAATACTTTACTACGGTCAGCGCTCATTTTTATGCGACCGGCGGAGTGACCACTACGAAACAAAATTCGTAATTTAATGGTTATATTATCACTTACCAATAAAACTTATATTTTTAGAAAGCTCATGAATAGTCGCGTAAATTTTATAATAACATCAATTGCGGTAACGTTATTGTTTATTGACTTAGAAGCATTTTTTACCAGTACTTGTGCGATTCATGCTCGATAAAAAACACAAATTTTCAAATATTATGTAAACAGCTACCTTTAATACTATAGTTATGTGTAAACAATTATAGTAGGTTTAATTATCTTTCAAACGATACCTCTCACATATGGATCCGTAAAATAAGACCTCAAAAATATTGAATACTTTACTACGGTCAGCGCCCGTTTATGCGACTTGGAGGATAACCCCTGCCAAACAAAATTCTTAATTACATGGTTATATATTATCATATACCAATGAAACTTATATTTTTAGAAAGAGCATGAATAGACGCGAAAATTTTATAATAACATCAATTGCGGTAAAGTTATTGTTTATTGAGTTAGACGCATTTTTTACTAGTACTTGTTCAATTCATGCGCGATAAAAAAACACATATTTTCAAATATTTCCTGAACGGTTACTTTTATGAGCATAGTTATTTGAAAACAATTAAAGTAGGTTTAATAAGCTTTCAAATGACATCTCGCACGAACAGATTGGTGCCATAGGACTCGAGATGTGAATAAATATCTATGATGGTCGGTCGCCATCTTTCCCCCTTTTTCTCGACCCGTCCCCCCTCCTTAAACTAAAACAGGTCAATTCGTAATCTGGAGAGAACGAGGAACATATCCATACCTGTTTTAGGTATTTAGAAGAGATGTCGACGAAAATCGTGAAGGAGACGACTTGTGGCCAAATTGGCTCTAGACTAGAGCAGAGCTAAACTATTTTTCCCGAAGCCTTTGGATGTTCATTGATCTTCAATAATTATCGAAATAGTAAAATTATCACACCTACATACAAAATTTCAATTGCATAGACTTAAAAACCACGATTTAATCACTCATTGATATCATCAAAACCCTCTAAGTATCCTCTAAGGTACTTTCATTTTGGTGTAGAACAAATGATTTTTGAAGACAATTGTAAAAACAATACCACTTGTGTCCCTTGGTATTGATAAATGATAAATATAAAATGGCATCTGTATTTTGAAAACTTTTTATGATTCACGTACCTAATTTCAGATTTATTTGTAAAACACCTCTCGAATAAAATAAAAAACCGGCCAAGAGCGTGTCGGGCCACGCTCAGTGTAGGGTTCCGTAGTTTTTCGTATTTTTCTCAAAAACTACTGAACCTATCAAGTTCAAAATAATTTTCCTAGAAAGTCTTTATAAAGTTCTACTTTTGTGATTTTTTTCATATTTTTTAAACATATGGTTCAAAAGTTAGAGGGGGGGGACGCACTTTTTTTTCCTTTAGGAGCGATTATTTCCGAAAATATAAATATTATCAAAAATCGATCTTAGTAAACCCTTATTCATTTTTAAATACCTATCCAACAATATATCACACGTTGGGGTTGGAATTAAAAAAAAAATCAGCCCCCACTTTACATGTAGGGGGGGTACCCTAATAAAACATTTTTTTCCATTTTTTATTTTTGCACTTTGTTGGCGTGATTGATATACATATTGGTACCAAATTTCAGCTTTCTAGTGCTTACGGTTACTGAGATTATCCGCGGACGGACGGACGGACGGACGGACGGACGGACAGACAGACATGGCGAAACTATAAGGGTTCCTAGTTGACTACGGAACC